>NW_022298531.1:0-3670 GCF_002776525.5 Piliocolobus tephrosceles
AGAGACAGACCTGGGTTTGAGTCCCTGCCCCACCACTCTGTGTGTAAAAGTCATAACCTCTCTGTGCCCTTCCCTCACCTGAAAAATGGGGCTCAAAATAACCCCAACTTAGCAAGGTTCTTACAAGGTTCAAGTGAGAGGACACAGGCAGAGCCGCAGGACAGAGTGGGCCCCTGGCACATGCTCCCTGAGTGGTGACAATGGCTCTCCACCATCTCTCGTGCCTCAAGGGGTCCCACTGACTGATTTGCTGCGGGCAGGAGGACAGTCATGGTTGGGTGGGGCAGGGGAAGCAAGGAGAGTTTGAGTGTGGGACTGACTGCAGGGCAGGAGTGAGGCCACTTCTCGCTGAAGGAGACCCTGGAAGACTTCCTGGAGGTGGAGGCATCAAGCAGAGAATGCAGAACTCTTGTTTCTCTTGCTCTGAAGCTGCCTGGGGGCTTCTTGAGTGCCACAGGGACGGAGGGAAGCACCCTACCCTGAAAGCCCAGCCCAAGGTTCTGCCCTGGATGACCTGAGGAGGAGTCCCTCCTTTCTCTGGGCATCCGAGAAATGGGGCCAGGGAGGACCAGACAACACTCCTTAAAGGCGCCTGTCTGCTCTGGCCCTTGTGCAACCTGAAGGTGGCCGTCCAGACCAACCCTCTGCAGTACCCAATTATTGCCACTGGGCGGCAGCAGGGAGTAAATCTGCGGTCCGGCCTCCTTTCCCTGCCGGCCAGTCCCTCCCCCAGCACGTGGTGGTCTTTGCTCCTCCACCCGCCAGCCAGCTCCGCAGAGAGCCAGAGCTGAGGGTCCTTCACATCCAGACATCTGATGCTACCCGCAGCCCTGCAGAGAGCCAGCATGCTGGCTGCTTTTCAGACAGGGAAACTGATGGCCGAGAGGGGAGGACTTGTTCAAGGTCACGCAAGAGCCAAGTGTGCCCACAGCAGAGGCGATGTGAAAGGAGACTGCAGTCACCCGGATCTGGCTGGGATCCTGGTCCCCTCACTTCCGGCTGTGTGTCCTCAGGCAGGTCACCCACCCTCTCTGAACCTCCGTTGATATAAGTGCTGAACACACGAAGCCACCGCTTTGTTTCCAGTAGAGTTTATGCTCCACGAGTGCAAAGACATATCTGTCACTCACCTCAGCATCCCCAGAGCCTGGCGCAGGGTGGGATTCAGAGAATAGCACCCACCTCCCAGGGCCTGCCTGGCACTCAGTAGACGCTGTGTCTCCTCAAAACCCCCCACGGCCCTGGATCAGCCTCGCCTTGTTCCCCTCCCATCAGTCCTTCCTGCAGGACACCCACCCACCTGGCCTTGAGGGGGCTCCTGCTCACCTCCCCACCTTGCTCTCTGACTCCCACCCCATCCCTCTCGGCCCCCTTTCTCTGTCCTGGCCTCTCCCTCATGTCCCTCTCTCCTGCTGAGCCCCCACTTGGTGCTACACTGTGTTTACAAGATGATGACAGTTTTTATTTCTCTGTTTTGTCTCCCTTCCTCCCCTGAAGGGAAACGTGCTTCCAATCTTCCAGGAAAAAATGAAGCCTCCGGATGAGAAAAAGCAAACAAAGGACAGTGGGACCGTGGGCGTCCCCACCCCCGCCTCCTGCAGACCCCACACACAAACCAGCGCCCGTGCCCACGCCCGTGCAGCCCTCCTCCACCAGGCCCCAAGAACGGCTGTTACTTTGGGGGTAATTGAAAATGTCAATCATTATTCTAGAGGATAAGCAGGTCACAGAGACACAGGGAGCGAGAGAGTGAGAGAGAAAGGGGAAGGAAAGCTGGTCATGAGAGAGGATCTGGGGGAGGGAAAGGCCAGGTGGGAGGATGTGGACGCAGAGAGGAAGAGGGAGCAGAGAGAACGGGAGTGGCGGGCGACTCCACCAGTGAGCAGGGCCACGGACTCAGGGGGATGTGTCCTCCCACCAGCCCCCCACCCCACCCTGAAAGGAGCCAGGTGCCAGGAGCTCCTGTTTAGGCCTCCCATCCCTGAGCAGCCCCGAGGGTGGGCGTCTCTGAGTGCTGGGAGCAGGGGTGGGCACTTGGCTTGTCTTCATGGAGGTGCCCTCTCACAACCACGTGCACAGTGCCCAGAGGCCAGGCCGGAGGATGGAGGGCTGACAGCAGCCAGCGGTCCCCTCTCCTGTGGGAATGCAGGTATTCTCTGATCTCCCTCCCATCACCCATCCCACTTCTCTCTGCATGTCGGGGCATCTCATGGTTTGTGGACTTACTTCTCCAGGGCAGTGGGGGGCGCCAGTGAGCCCGGGTGGGCACGTATCTGTGCATGAGATGAGACGCCTGGGAGAGAGGGACGGGGTGGGGTGGGGAGAGTAAGAGGTGTGGCCGTGCATGGCGTGGGGCCTGTGCGCATGTGTGGTATAAGCGTGGGTTGTGTCTGCTTTTTCCCTGTGACTAGCATGAAGCATGTGTTTGAAGGCAGTGGTGGTACCAGGTGTGTGTGTGGGGTAAGGTGTGGGTCTGTGCATTTGTGTGTGTGTTTTGCCCCCACGTGTGTGCAGTAAGGGACGTGTGTGTGTGCACAGCCCCTACCTGTGTGCCTCCCGATGGTGTGTCCATGTGTCCCTGAAGGCAGGGCCCCTCTTCCGCTTCTGGCCCAGGGCCACCATCCCCCCAGGTCCAGGGAACCAGAGTCATCGTTGGCCTTGGGGCTCCCTCCAGCAACAATGGAACACCAGATACCAGCCCCCACCCCAGCCAGTGTCCAGGAGGCTCGTGGGACTGCGATGTCACCACCAAGCTCTGGCTGAGGTAACCCAACATGGAGCCAGGCCTGTCTTGCCCCCTAGAGAGAAAGGAGGAACCTCAGGTTGGCTTCCTGCCAGGCACCGAGCCTCATCCGCCCTCCAGCGTCTGCTCGTGGCGGGAAAGGGCGAATTCCCACCCTCCCACTGACACAGCCTCAGACCTCCTGGAGGCCCGGGCTCCAGGTGAAGATCATCTCTCCATATCCCTGGACGCAGCCAGAGCCTGGCACAGGGCAGGAGCTTAGCAAACGCTTGTTGAATGAATGAATGCACGGATGGGGGCTTTGTGTGTGATCAAGTGCCAGGCTCTGGGGTCTAGTGACCTGAAGATACGGATTCAAGTCCTACAAGGATCAAACCAGGGCTTCCTGCAAGGTCAAGCGAGAACCCCCTGAGTTGTCCAGAAGGGGCCACGCCGCACTCAGCCAGACCTGGGAGGCCGTGCCTGACCTTCTGCAGGTCACCCCTCTGGGGGCACTACCACAGGAAAGGCAACGTCAAGCGATGGGACTGCTTCATCCAGAGGTCGATCTCAAGCTAAATGACCCTGTCTTTTTGCAGGCCGAGGCACAAGGGAGGCCCCATTCATCTTCCCTGGAGTTGGCATCCCTCTGATGGTGGGGCCATCCCTCATCTGAACATCCTCACCCCCCAGATATTCCTTCCGAACCCTCCATCCTCCTTCTCCCCTTCCCTTGGGACCATAAACCCACCCCAAGAGTGAGTCCTAGTTCCAGGGCCAGCTCCCGATCCTGCCCCTGTCTGGTGGCAGCTGGGGCCAGGCTGAAGGTCTGTCCTGGACTGAGCCATAAAGGCAAAAATAATACTTAGTCCTAATAGAAGTAAAGCACTTCACCCCAGACGAGCCCTGGTCCTGGTCACCCACTGAGCCCTGGTCCTGGTCACCCAC
>NW_022298531.1:3680-5680 GCF_002776525.5 Piliocolobus tephrosceles
GAGCCCTGGTCCTGGTCACCCACTGAGCCCTGGTCCTGGTCACCCACTGAGCCCTGGTCCTGGTCACACACGGAACCTAGACCTTTATTTAGAGACGGGCCACTAATCTGTCACTCGGGCTGGGAATGGTGGCTCAAGCCTGTAATCCCACTTTGGGAGGCCCAGGCAGAAGGATCACTTGAGGCCATGAGTTTGAGACCAGCCTGGGCAACATAGCAGGACCATGTCTCTACAAAAAAAATTAAAAATTTATCAGGTGTGGTGGCGTGTGCCTGTAGTCCCAGCTACTGCAGTGAGCCAAGATTGTGCCATTGCACTCTGGCCTGGGCAACAGAGCAAGATCCTATCTCAATAATAATAATAATAATAATAATAATAGTAATAACTATTGTCATATGGCCAAAGTTTTTTCCAGGCTCTGAGCGCCAGCTTCCTCATCTTTCCAACAGAGGGCCTTCACCAGGGCTAAGTGTTAAATCAGAAAATCCCTATTCAAAGGTTGGCCTGCAGTTCCCTGACCTGATAATGCCGGGGAGCATTGGCTGCTGTCACCTGCCAGCTCCCACCCCACCCAACACTTACAGACCAAGCATCACTAATTTTTGCAGCTGCCGTGATAAACGGCACTGTCGGCAAAATGACGGAGTCTTCGCTCTGTCACCCAGGCTGGAGTGCAGTGGCACGATCTCGGCTCACTGCAAGCTCTGCCTCCTGGGTTCTCGCCATTCTCCTGCCTCAGCCTCCCGAGTAGCTGAGACTACAGGCGCCCGCCACCACGCCCAGCTAATTTTTGTGTTTTTTATTAGAGGCGGGGTTTCACCATGTTAACCAGGATGGTCTTGATCTCCTGACCTCATGATCCGCCCGCCTCGGCCTCCCAAAGTGCTGGGATTACAGGTGTGAGCCACTGCGCTCGGCCAAAATGACATCTTTCTAATCTGCTACAAGACAGATGGGTCCCCGAGTTCCCGCAGCCTCCCAAGAGTCAGCCCAGGCCAGCCGTGTAGAGAGGCCCAGACGCAAAGCCCAGGGCCTGGGGGTGGGTGGGATGGAGAGGGGACCTCAGGGTCCAGAGTCAAGGACATCCCTAGTGGGGTTTACCACAGGTTCTTTTCTAAATATTTAGTTGTATGTATGCTTCTAAAAGTATTCCAAATAATATTATATCCTCTGTTCCTTTCTGTCCAAAGTTAGGTCTTCAATTCAATTTTCTTTTCTTTTCTTTTCTTTCTTTTTTTTAAACAGCGTCTTGCTCTGTCACCCAAGCTGGAGTGCAGTGGCACAATCACAGCTCACTGCAGCCTCGACCTCCTGGGCTCAAGCGATCCTCCCACCTCAGCCTCCTGAGTAGCTGGGACTATAGGTGCCCGCTACCATGCCCGGCTAATCTTTGTATTTTTTTGTAGACATGGGGTCTTCTCCATGTTGTCCAGGCTGGTCTTGAACTCCTGACCTCAAACGATCTGCTTGCCTTGGCCTCCCAAAGTGCTGAGATTTCAGGTGTGGGCCGCTGCACCCAGCCTCAATTTTCACTTTAAATTAAAACCTGGAAACTGTTCAGGTTTACAAGGTTGAGCCATTAGACACTGGTTCTGAGGCGGTGCTCTCTTCCCGTCTCCCTCTGCTCTGTGGAAGAGCGTGCCTCTGCCTGAGCCATCGGGTGTGGGGGCTCTTCTCACCCCCCACCTCACTTCCACTCCATGGCTCCCACCCTCCTCCCCGCCCCTCCGCTGACCTCAGCCACATCCCCTCCATGCCTCTCACTGGCCTCGGGCTGCCAGGTCAAAGCAGAATTCCCCTCACACCTTCCTGTGTCCAGGAGTAGAGGTGAATTGAGGCTCTGGATGCCAAGAACGGAGGAAGGACAAATGCCAGTCCCAGACACCCTCGCCTCCTCAAGACCAACAGGAGCTGGCGCCTGTCCGTCCAGCAGCAGCAAAGCCAGAACGGGTGGGGGACGGGGTGGGTGGGCACAGGCCTGGGCTTGAAGATTGAGGCAA
>NW_022298531.1:5690-15671 GCF_002776525.5 Piliocolobus tephrosceles
CCACACAGGCTAACAGCAGCCCCGCCAGCTTGCTCCAGCTGTCTCTTGATTGTCAGTTTTGCCTCTTCTCCAAGGGACTCAGGGCAGTCACGCAGACAGCAGGACCCTGGCATAAAAATCATCATAACCACCAGGTCTTCAGAGTTTATAAAGCTCCGGCGCTTCTGTTGGAGGCCATCATCCAAGCACCTCGGTGACTGTACATTTTACGGATGAGGAAAAGGGGACAGAAAGATGAAGTGACTTGACTGGGGCCACATAAAAAAAGGCTTGGCAGGACCGGGCTCCTGGCTCCTGGCTCCTGACCCCACATTCTTTCCACTGCCCAGTGGCCAGCTCAGACCCACATCCCCTGACATCTACTGCAAGCCTCATTCCCAGCCCTAAGCAGGTATTTCTCACCCTTCTTCTGGGAGTCCCAACCCAGCCCTCAAGCAAATATATTCACAAATTTTTCATCCAGGTGGGGACTGTCCACTCTCCTTCCAAGAGGCTCTGTCTGGCAGCCGGCTGTCCACTGGGGCAGCACAGCAAGGGTTAACAGCAGGAACTCATATTTAGAAACAGCACAACCCCAGAGGAGTCAGCTGTGGCCAGCTGGTCACAGCCACTGAAGCCACCAGCCTTTGTGAACGTGGTATGGAAGATGAGTGTCTGCTCCTGGAGAGCAAAGGCTCCGAGAGGGTCCTTCACCATCCCCAGCCCTTGTCCTCCCAGCACGGCTTGTGCATGGATCAGAGTCCAGGGCAAAGCCCTCCACTGGCCCCCCTTCCACACCTGGCTCCTGAGGGTGGCAAACATAACTTTTCAGCTCCCGAACTGAAATTGTTGGGACTGGCTGCTCCCGCCCCTCCTGAGCCTGGCTGCCTGTACTTGGAGGAGCCCTGTGTGTGCCTCTGCCAGAAGCAGGATCAGCACCACTCCTAACAGAGGCCCCAGGTCAAAGGCCCAGGCCCAGGGGCCCACTGCCGTGGAGCTCTTGGCCACAAAACTGCAGGGCCACTGAGCCAGTGCCTAAAGCCCATGCCCTCTTGCACAGTAGTGGCCTAGGTTCTGTGACCTTCATGGCAGAGGGCCAATTCCCTGAGGGCAGGCCCTGGGCAGCAGGAGCACAGCCCTGCTTAGACACCACCCCATCTAGGGCACAGGCACACACCATTTACCAGCAAGCTGGCCTTGGCCACAGGCTCCTTGGGTGGGGCCCAGGCAACCAGGGTGCAAAACACCCTGGCCAAGGGTGGGGCCAAACCACAGCCACTGCCCAGAGCGGGGAATCTTAGTCCAAGAACCAAGAAGGGTAGGAGTGACCAGCAGCGCCTGGCCACATGCTTGGCTGAATTCTGCTGGCAGGGAGGTGGGTATTACTGGGCCCTCTGTTGTCTTCTTCTCCGAGAACAATTGGAGAAATGGAGGCAGCACATACCACAGGTCACTGTAGCTTCACAGAAGTTTGAATCTTCTTTTGCCCCTGGGTGGGAATATCCTTCTTCCTTCTTCTAAGTGTGTTCTAAGCCTCCTTCTTTCCTCCTCCCTCTCACCCTGTCCCCTGTCCCATGCTTGGCTGGGGAGGCATGGACACCTTCTGACCCAGCTAGGCAGGCCCCAGGTGAAACTTGGAGAGCTACGGAGATCAGGACTCCAGGGAATCTTTTGAAAGAGAAGTCAACGTGCACGAAGGAGGGCTAGGCGGGCTTGCTGGAGGAAGGTGAGATGTGGCCAGGAAGCGAGGGGCAGTCAGGGATGGCCACCAAGGACGCCTGGCCAAGCAAAGTCATGGCAAAGGTTGGAAGGCAGAAGGGAGAAGGCCCGAGCCAGACCTGAGGATGTCAGAGAGGCCCAGGTCAGCTCTGCTCAGCACTGAGGCTTCAGGGCCTCGGGGGAGCTTGCTGAGGAGCTGGAGAGGGGACAGTTGAGGAGCAGGCATGGCTGGTCCAGCAGCCTTTGTTCCAAGACAGTGGGAGGCAGCCAGGGGTCAGTTTCAAAGGCACACAGGGGCCTCGACTTTCTGCCAGTCTGCCTGGCATGATGCTGCCCAGCATTGGTCCAGAGTTCCAGCCCTAGGTTACGGCTGAGCAAAGGCCAGGCCTGTGCGCGCTGGAGCCGCAGCATCCCTTTTTCACTGAGAGCCTCAGTTTCCTCATCTGGAAGCTGGGACACTGTCGGCCAACACATACACTTCCCAATGTTGTCAAGAGAGCAGGTGAATGTTTTGTAAACTGGGAAGCCCCAGCAGAGATGCGCCAGCCGGGTTACTGCCGCTGTGCTAGTTGCCGTTATTTTCCAGGCCTGTTTCTCTGCCCAGCTAGCAACAAGGCAGCAGGGGAGGCTCCCAGCTAATCCAGACTTGAGTCTCAGCTGTGGGCGGTAGCCTCCTGTCTGCAGGCTCCACAGACATCTGTGTAGGTGGGAGCAGGGAGATGGGGAGGGGAAGGGAAGGGGAGATGGGGCCAGTACAGATCTTCACCCAGATTTTTGATTCATAGAGCAAAAATCCTTCTGTCTTATTTTTCATTCCTGAAAAGAAAGCTTTTTCCCTCCAAACACAGTCTTCCAAGCAGACTCCCCAACCCCAGCCCCACAGCTGGTCAGTATTTAGCCCCTAATGAGGACCTGGTGTCCTGCTGACTTGAGGAGAAGGAAAAACAAGGGACAGCCAGGTGCGGTGGCTCACGCCTGTAATCCCAGCACTTTGGGAGACTGAGGCGGGCAGATCACGAGGTCACGAATTCAAGAGCAGCTTGGTCAACATGGTGAAACCCCGTCTCTACTAAAAATACAAAAATTAGCCTGGCATGGTGGCACACACCTGTAATCCCAGCTACTCTGGAGGCTGAGGCAGGAGAATCCCTTGAACCCGGGAGGTGGAGGTTGCAGTGAGCCAAGATTGCACCATTACACTCCAGCCTGGGCAACAGGGCCTAGCACAGCCTCTATCCCAGGCCTCCTAGGGCACCTGGATGGAAGCTCTTAGGTTTGCCAAAATCCCTACAGAACAGCAGCAATTGGTTCCTTAGTCAACTACAACAGGCATTTATTGCACACCTACTGTATGCAGCAGCCTCTGGAGGAGAAAGTTCAAGCTTTACAACAAGGGAGGTGATATGTGTAAAGCTGTATGTAAACCATGAATCACAGGGAATATGCAGGATGACAGAGGCAGAAGAGAAAGGATAAGCATTTCTTGAGCACCTACTGTATGCCAGGCCCTGGGATAGGGACTTCAGGTACATTGAAGCATTTAATCCTCATTAACCCAATTTTACAAATGAGGAAACTGCCACAGAGAGGTGAGGGGACTTGTTCAAGGTTTGACAGCCAAGTAGAGGAGCTGGGATTCGAACCCAGGTCTCTCTGATTTCAAGACCACTACCCATAACCCCCACAGGGACCAGGCACCATCACACCTGAGCACCGTAGTTAGGGTCAAAGACCTGGCCCCATTTCTCAGCAGCTATGTAGACTAGCTCCAGTCCCTTAATCTCTTTCAGCCTCAGTTTCTTCATCTGCAAAATAGGCCTCAGTTTCGTTGCAAAGTATGAAGTGCTGTACACATTGTGGGACTGTTACTGGTCAAAGGGAGGAGCTGGGAAGAGGGTGTAAGGTGGGGTTGGGCTGGAGATGGGCTGGAGCAGACAGACGGAGGGACCTGCATGGAGAAAGTAAACCAAGGCCTGGTAACATTGGGACTGGACAGAGAACAGGCAGAGCCTCTAGGCACTAGGAAGCTACAATAACATTGTCCTTTCTCCTGTTTGGGACTAGGCTGATGTTGCTGCCT
Source organism: Piliocolobus tephrosceles (assembly GCF_002776525.5). Classification (NCBI taxonomy): domain Eukaryota; kingdom Metazoa; phylum Chordata; class Mammalia; order Primates; family Cercopithecidae; genus Piliocolobus; species Piliocolobus tephrosceles. Next base: position 9,469 of record NW_022298531.1, read on the forward strand.
GGAAGGGAGCCAGCAGAAGGGCCCCAGCCTGAAGCTGTTAGGTAGGAGCTAAATCCAGGGCCAGATTTCCCGGAGGCAGCCTCGGGAAGTTGAAACACCCAGATTCAGGGGTCAGGAGGCCTGGGCTTCTGGCCCCAGATTGGATCTACTTTGCACCTGGAGTCTTGTAAGAGCCATTTTCAGCTTGAGCTGCACTTTCATCCTCCATGAAATGGGAGAGGGGATGCTCATCACCCACCTTGCAAGGTTATTTTGAGGCAAATGTCATGGCCGGACTGAGAATTCTTCACCCTGTGAGGAAATTCAGACATCTCTCCTTTACAGACAGGGAGACTGAGGTGAGGCCCTTCCAGGCAGAGAAGGTCACTGTTGCACCCATGGGCAGTGCCCCACAGGACCTCGTGCCGTGCCTCTGGAGTCTGGAGAAGTTCCCAGGGGGCCTCCGAGGCAAAGCAGCCCAAAAGCAGCCTGTGGCGGGTGTCTGTCCTTCGTCCTAAGGCTGGAGTGTGCCTGTGGATGGGTCTCCTGAACTCCCCCAAAGGCAGAAAGGAGGGAAGTGGGGGCTGGCCCAGCTCATGCCTCCTCCCTGAGGGGGTCTCCCGGGCTTGGCTCTTGGGGCCAGAGTTCAGGGTGTCTGGGCCTCTCTATGACTTTGTTCCCAGTCTTTAGGGTGGGGCTGGGGGCTGGCCCAGCTGTAAGGACCCCCCTCACCTCTGCCCCGGAGAGGAGCAGCCCCGCACGGGCCCTTTAAGAAGGTTGAGGGTGGGGGCAGGTGGGGGAGCCCAAGCCTGAAACCCGAGCGGGCTCGCGGGTCTGCGCCTGCCCCGCCCCCGGAGTTAAGTGCGCGGACACCCGGAGCCGGCCCGCGCCCAGGAGCAGAGCCGCTGGCTCCACTCAGCTCCCAGCTTCCAGGACTCTGCTGGCTCCTCGCAAGTCCTGCCGCCCAGCCCGCCAGGATGCAGTCCGGGCCGCGGCCCCCACCTCCAGCCCCCGCCCTGGCCTTGGCTTTGACCCTGGCTATGTTGGCCAGACTTGCATCCACCGGTGAGTGAGAATCCTGAGACCCCGACCCAACCTGGCAGAACTAGAGGGGTTCCTCCGGGAGGGAAAAAGTACAGGAGGCGCCAGAAGTGGCCCATAGATCGGGAGTCAAGCAGGCTGCACTTCTCCCACCACTGGCTGGGGTCGCCAGGGGTTCAGTCCTGGGGTGGACACGGGACCCCGCTATCTCAGATTATGGGGTTTCTAGCTAGCCAAGGCTGTCCAGTTAGGGGCAGGGGCAGGCACCCCAGGCATGGATTGTTTAGGGCGTGGCTTTGCCCGTTTGGATTGTCGGAGACACCAGTGGGGCCACCCCAATGCTGGCCAGGCTTTGTTTGCCAGGCAAGTTTGGGGTGACTATGTTGGGGTCCAAAGGGACCCACCCGGCGACAGTGAGAAGTGGGTCCTCCAGCCTCAGATGCCCCGGGCCAGGAACGGGGAGAACAAGGCAGGAAACGAGGAAGGAGCCACCCTGCCCTCCCCTGTGAGGAGCCCCCACACACACCCCTCCAGCCGCCCCCCAGCTCTGCCCCTTCTCCCCTCCCTTTGCTCCTGTTCAGGTCTGTCTGTCTATCCGCCACCTCCCCTCTTCCTTCTCTGCTCCTCTTCCTCCTCCTGTTGGTGACAGGCAGGACCCCCCACCCACCACCCACTCTCAGCCTCCTAGAGGCAGAGCCGGTGCCCCTCAGATACACTGTGCCCCAGCGGGGGCTTGTCCTACAGATAGCCCTGGACCACCCCCTGCCACACCTCCTCATCCCAGCACTGATGCCTGACCCAGCAGAGGCTGAATGGAAGTTCGCTTTCAGAGAAGTGCTGGGATATATCCCCTCTCAGTCTCGATGCCAGAAACCCCAACATGACAGCATTCTTCCTTCAGCAAAGGCAGCTCTACTTATGCCATAAGAACTGTGGCCTTAGGGCCCGTCCATCATCACTACCCATGTGTGATTCAGTGCTTCAGCTACACCTTCGAGATCATTCCCAAGAGCAGCATGGAGCCAAGGAAGGGCCTGAGTCTCCTTCACAAGGGCCCAGGCCACACCCTTCTCCCCTTCAGATGGAGAAGCCAGCTCTAAAAGAGGGCATCACATGGTTCCCAGAAGGGAAGTGAGTCAAGGGAGGACCCCCCGGGGTGAATCAGGGCTGGATCCCCAGGCTCCCTGTTCCTGCAGGGACCGGATCCCCTGAGATCTCAGGGCCTGAGGGATGGGCTGGGCGGCCAGGGAGATGGGAAGGGAGCATCCAAGGTGACCAGGGCAGTCAGCTCATCCAGGCCCCAGCCTCCAGCCAAGGAGGGATTCCAGTACCCCCACCTCCTTGCGCTTCAACTGAGAGCCATTCTCAAATACGTTCTTAGCCCTGACAGCATGCAGGCATGGTGCTAGGCTCTCAGGGGCACAGGATATTGAGAGACTGAACTGAGACTCATTCAGGAGGCAGAAAGGCAAATAAAATCTCAAACAGCAAAGATCTGGATGAAAAGTACAGAGGGGAGAAAATCAGGGGCAAGCTGGGGTGGGACACAGGTGGTCCTCGAACCAAGCCTTGGTGGATGGGAAGGGAGTCAGTCCTCCAGGCAGGGGCGCTGACTCAGAGCCACGGAGGTGGGCATAAGCAGAGGGGTGTTGAGATAGGAAGGCCAGCAGCCTGACTGGGAGGCATATTTCATGCACAGGCCAGGGAGAACCACTGGGCTGGGGCACGGAAGCCTTAAATGGCAAAATGAAGCCCACGGCCTTATGCCCTATTGCAGAGGAGATGCCACCAGGGTTTTAGGGCAAGAAAGCAGCATGGTGCTGTGGGGTTTTATAAAGTTACACCACCCCCCGCCTTTAGGAGGACTCGGAAATGAGAGTGGGTGGGAGAGCTCCTGTCCAGCAGCCCATCTCTGTCACCGCTCCTGGTCCAGCTCCCCGTCCTGATTTCTGCAGTAGGGGCAGCTCCTGCCTGGGGAAGGCATCCCTCTCACCCCTCCCGGATGCCCCTGGCTACAAAGGCCCTTGTCCTCCCGTATCCGAGTGAGGCATGCTGGGAGGCTCTCCCTTCACTCATCAACATTTGAGGCATCTGGGTCAGGGGGCCTGGCAGTCAGCACCCTAGAGGCCATCTGGACCAATCTTCCACTTGTATAGAGAGGGAAACTGAGGCCCCAGAGAGGAAGAAAAGTACTCTGAGTTCCACCAAGAACCCCAGCAGCCCAGGAAGAGCCCCCAGTCCTGCTTTGAGGGTGCTCCCAGCCTGCGTGGGGGCCTGGGTTTGGGCCACTGTGACAGTGTGGATGACAGATGCGGTGTCCAGCTCCTGAGCTGTGTGGGAGGCCCCAGCAGAGAGCCAGGCGTCAGGGGAGACTGGATTTGAGCCGATACTGGAAGGACAGGCAGAGAAGGAAGGAGATGACATTCTAGTCGGGGGGTCACAGTGAGCACAGGGCAGGCAGGGATGGTGGCTCCCACACCTCTTCCCTGGCATCGCTGACTTTGAAAGGCAGAATATGAGGGGTTGAAGTGGGATCCAGATGGGGGAGTACCTGGCAGGGAGGGCTTGTGTGTTACCTGGGTGGGAACTCGGAATTGATGGGGGTATCTTAGCATGCAGGGCCGCAGGGACACCAGGTGCAACAAATTGAAGCAGGGTAGATCCTGCTGCCTCTGAGGATGGCTTGGGGGGACCAATGGTGCTCGGGACAGGCACTAAGCCTTGTGTGCCGCCCCAGGCCTCTGGAGCCGGCCGGGGCCCAGTGGCCAGCGCCCTTGGCCCAGCCCACCCGGACTCGAGAAAAACTGTTCTAGAGCCAAGTGTAACGGAGCCTCCCTCCCTACGCCTGCCCGCCCAGGCAGGACAAGAAGGGCCTTTTAGTGCTGCCCGCCTTGGGGGACCGGGGTGGGCCACGCCAGGTGGGCCAGGCGGCTGTTGATGATGGCAGGAGGGGAGTGGGGTGTGTGTGGAGCTCGTGGAGGAAGTGTATAGGCTATGTCTGGGAACTGGGCGTGCTGCCCAGGAGAGGCGGGCAGGGGAGGGGGAGTTGGAAATAGCCCTGATGTCCACACTTACTGGTGCACACAGATGTGGGCACACACACGTGCACACGGCCACTATCACAGACCTGGACAAGGTGGCTGGAACCAGGAGCCCGGGGCAGAGGCTGCTGCCTCTGTCTCCAAGTTCCCTACCTTAAAGACCTGGGCCAGCTTACAGGGAAGGAAGTGAGCACAGGATAGGGACAGGGGTGCCACCTGAGCTGTATCTTCTATTCAAGGCCAGGAGCAAATGAACAAGAGGACTGTGGTCTGGGACTGGAACCTGGTCCCTCCCTGATCCCTTTGCTCCTTCACTGCCTTTCCCCCTGACTCCCGCCCCATCTAGCTGTCCTCTTGCCTCCAACATGCCTTCCTCCCCAGCATATGTCAGTTCAATAGAGCCTTCTAGAGCTAAGACTCTTCCTCCAACTGCAGGCTTAGGGCAGGTTTAAAATTTACTATATTACCATTCCTACTGAGTTTGTATGAGGAGTTTTTGAAGGAACTGAATTTGTATGAACAATTTTGTGCTTGGCTCCTCCGTGGGGCAAGGGTTCCTAGCTCTCTCCGCTTCTCTGGAGGGTCCGTAACTACAAACGGGAGAGGATAGAGCTGTCTTATTGCTGCGTTTTTACCTCCAGGGAAACCCCATAGTGCGCACTAACCATGTTGTTAGCCCTGCAGCCCCACAACAGCCCTGCAGGTCAGGAAACAGTCACTGCAGCCTCAACCTCCCAAGCTCAAGTGATCTCCCCACCTCAGCCTCCTGAGTAGCTGGGACCTCAGGCATGTGCCACTACACCAGGGTAATTATCTTTTGTAGAGATAAGGTCTCGTTCTCACTATGTTGCCCAGGCTGGTCTCGAACTCCTGGGCTCAAGCAAGCCTCCCACCTGGGCCTCCCAAAGTGCTGGGATTACAGGCGTGAGCCACCATATCTGTCCAACATTCCCATTTTACAGATAAGAAAACTGAGGCTCAGAGAAAAGCAGGGACTGCCTCAGGTCTCTCTCTGGGCACACAGGCCGTGGTGTTCTCACTCACCCCAACAGCAGCGAGCTTCCCCACATCAGGCCAGGTGGACAGCCACCCACCAGTTGGCTCGGGCCTCATTACGGGAAAGAGAGAGGTCTGCGGGGACAGGCAGCTCCCTGAGGACTCCAGATGTTTGTTCCTGTCTCACCATCCCCCACCAGCCAGGGTTTTCTCCCTCTCCAAAGCCTCCCCACTTTCTCACAGCCTAAGCAAATCCCCTTCAAAAAAGCCCCCACCAGAAGCTGGGGTTGCCAATGAAGCCACATTTGTCTCTGATGTAGGGTCGTAGCTGTGGGGCTGCCATCAAAGTGGCCTGGTGACAGGGGTGGGCCCCGTCAGGGACAGTGCCTGTCCTGTTGAGCATTCCTGCCTCTCGCTCAGCTCCTCCCCACGCCCATGCCGCTCCCAGCCTGTGGAGGAGCCCGCCGGCTCTGCCAGCCTTGGCGTGCGTTAGTCAGGCCTCCAGCCATCGCTCCTGCTTCGACACTTCAGCGTGTGGATCTCCCGTGGCCTAAGGTTGAGGTGTGTCAGTGAGGCTGTCTCCCTTCCCGGAACTTACTGTAGAAACCCCTGACCCCAGACCAGCCCCCAGTGGATCCTGGGGAAACCCGGGCAGAGAGAGGAGCCTCCTTGTTCAGAGTCACACAGTGAGTCCTCAGCAGATTAGGGGGTGGGCTCCCTACTCTTTCTCCCTGGTTTGGGCGGTAGCTTCACCCTCAGGACCAGCAGCTCCCCGGGAGCACAAATCCCACCTGCTTTGCTCAGGGGTCTCCCGCATTGCAGGGCTCACAGCCTGGCCCCCAGAGGGGTGTAGAGATCACTGAGCCAACCAGGGATTTTCCAGCTGTGCTCCAACACACCCCAGGGCTTTCCAGCTGAGCCAGCCCGGAGGCGGCTGAGCTTGGGAATATGGGATGCTTGCCCCACCCCAATTCATGCAGAGCCGCATGAATTCTTGGGTTCCATGAAGATTGGTAGTAAGGGCCCTTGGAAGATGTCCTTCCCCCAGTCTGGGAGCCTGGAGGCCGGGAGCAGAAGGCGGTCTCAGCTTCCTCACAGCAGGCCTGGGGCTGTGTGGCCTTTCCTGCCCCAGCTTCCTGCTCCTGC
>NW_022298531.1:15681-29564 GCF_002776525.5 Piliocolobus tephrosceles
TGAGGCCCACACCCCTCTCCCAGTGCTAGAAGAACTGGGGACAGCCCCTCCCTGGCCCTCCCCAGGGCCTGTTTCTCCCAAGCCTAGCAGCCCCTAGGATGGAGCTCACTGGGCTGGGGCATAGCAGGAACCCCCGGTCCCCAGAGCAGGTGGGTGGGGAGAAGAGAATGAGCAGGCACCAGGACCTTTTATGGGATGGGGGACTCTAGAAGCCTGTCTTTTCTCTGTTCTCTACCAGCCCCTCACAAGTCCCTCCCTGGAGGTGGGGGCTGGAGGCCAGGGCTCAGGGACGCGAGACAGCTCACCTGCCAGAGTCACCATGGTGCTCTTACCAGCACTCATGATATAAGCAGTGGTGGCTGCATCACAAGGAGCAGAAATCCAGACTGAAGGGAGGAGACAGCCCTCTCCGCTCTGGGCTGCTAGGACCCCTCAGGGGTATGGGTGTATGTGTGAGCTCAGCGTAGGGGGAGGTGTGGGGAGGTGACTGAGGTGACTGCAGAGCGGGGTGCGCAGCTCAGGGCAGGAACACTGGAGGGATCCCGGACAGGAGCTGGCCCACGCCTGAGCCCCCAGGCCGAGATCCCATTGTGCAGGCCCCGACTGCCTTCACCCCCATAGTGGTGACTCTTCTTCACAGACCCCTGGGCAGGCCTGGCCAGGCCCCCCACCCACATGTGCTAACGGAATCCAGGTGGCTGCCTCCAGCTGAGGTTCCATTTCTGAGCATCTGGGGCCCATGTGCTTCTGGCCACTCATCTGGAGCCTGGCTGAGCCCCTCCAGGGGTGGGTACTCAGACAGGGGCTGCCCCGCCAACTGTGGACAGCCCTGGGACAGGGAAGATATCGTAGAGACCTCAGCCAGCTGGCTGATGGTGCCATAGCCCTTGGGCTTCCTGGCCCTGCTGTGTGGCCTTGGGGAGACCCCTGGCCCTATCTGGGCCTCTGAGTGGAATCTTCAGTCTCCTTGGTCAGCTCTAAATTCTGCACTTAAGCCTCTTGGGAACAGGACAGGGAGCTCTGCCTCTATCTAGAGAGAGCCAGCTGCTTGTCCTGGGCCAAGCAGCAAGGCAGGCTAGGCCTGGAGTGGGGCTGAGAAGCAGCCAGCCTGCCAGGGCTCCCTGGCATTGAAAAGCCGCTTTCCTAAGTTGGCATGGAGCCCCGGGGCTCCCCCCGGGATGACAGCAGCGGCTCCTCTCCACCCCCGGTTCCCATCTTCCACCCCCTGGCCCCAGCCCCGCCCTGCCAAAAATAAACCCAGACCACCCCATCTTGTACCAGCCAGACCCACCCAGCCCCTCCAGAGCCAGTTGAGTCACCACTCAGAGCTGCTCCTTTTTTAACTGTCTGAGTCACTGCTTGTGGCTCCATGACACATGCCCCAGGCTACAGTTACCCCGCAGCCCCCTACCAGCGCAGCCAAGGGAGGGGTCTGAGTAGAGGCTGGCAGCAGGAGTGAGTGCAGGCCATAGCCTTAGCTTGTGAGCCCTCCAGGCCTAGGGAACTCATCCCATAGCAAGCCAGAGACCAGACCTGTCCCGCGAGATCCTGGCCTGAGGTCCTGGCCGTGCCCAAGACCGCCCTTGGGGATCTTGGTGACAAGGTCAATCTGGGCTCTGCCCCAGCGCATCGTGTTGCCTCCAACAGGCCTGGGCCTCCCCTGCAGGACTGCCAGGAACAGAGGGTCTCCAGGCCCTGGGCCCTGGGGGCTGGGGGTGGGCGAGGCCTGGCCTTCTGGGGTGAAGGCCACAGAGACGCCTGCTTCCTCCCTCCTCACCGGCTCTACCCAGACTCTGACCACGCTGCCTGGAGCACCGTGAAGACCTCCCGTGGGACGGAAGCCACACTTCAGTCTCCACTCACAGCTTCTGTCTGCCCTGCTAAGGGCCAACCGGGCTGCAGAGCTTTCCCCTGTCTCTCTGTCCGCCCCGCATCCCGCTCTCTCCATCTCTGTCCCTTCCCACCCCTGGCTCTGGTTCCTCCATCTCTTTCCATTTGTCTTTCCCACCGTCTCTCTGTCTGCCCATCTCTCCAGTCCTGCTCTGTTCTTCCCTTCTCCTTTACCCGGTTCAGAGGCAGTCAGAGTGCTCCCTGCTGCCAGCACCCCACCCCTCCCCAGGGCCCTCTCTGCCTTCTCAGTAGACATAACAGACCCTCACCTCCTCCCATTCCCACAAGGGACTCCGGGCCCCAGGGACCAATCCTGAGAAATGTTCCGCCCCCTCACCAGGTCCTCCCCTGCCCGAAAGTGCAGGCTACATCCTGTCCCAGGGAGTGTCAGGATCCCACAGGCACTTCCTTGGGAGTTGAGAAAGGCGGGCAGGGGGGCCTGGGAATGGCCCCATCTCCCAGCCAAGCCAGAGCAGGGGCCCAAAAGCCTCAAACCCCATCCGTCTCCTGTCTGTGGCTGTGGCCTCCGGCTATAAATAGGGGCTCGGATTCTATTTTCTTTAAAAACAAGCACTAGACTGTCACCACAGGCCCAGAAAAGCAGTCTCTGGCTGTGACAGTCCCTCCAGCCCATCCAGGCCATTGTGTCTAGTCCTCTGTCTCAGCCCTGGGGCCCTGGAGGGCAGAGGAGGCCTGGAAAGGAGCCTGGAGGTAAGACAAGGTGGGGAGGGCTGGGGCGAGCTCCCAGAGGCAGCCCCTCCCTCCTTTCCTCCCACCTCCTGTCCCCAAGCAAGGTCAGTCTTGTCCCCAAGGCTCACAGTGTAAATGGAGAGAGGTGACAACAGCACAGGCCCCTGGGCCACAGCGAGTGTCTTTGCACCCCAAGGACAAAGAAGGTGCTTTGGACTTTTTTCCTGAAAGAGCATGAGGACAGTTCACAGGCGGACAGGAGAGAAGAGCTGGCCCGGCAGCACGCCCACCCTGAGCGAAGGCAGCAGGCGGGCCCTGCTAGGTGTGCATGGAGGCAGTGCAGGGTCTAATGAGGCAGAGGTGTGGCGTGTCCATGGAAGAGAGCAGGAGACTCTGGCAGGCAGAGTCTAGGGCACCCTGGCCTTCAGTACCACTCGGGGGTGGGGGCCTGACCCTGGAGCAGTGGGAGCCACCAAAGGCTTTCAGGCAAGGGAGGCTGAGGGAGCGGCTTTCAGTTTGGGTTAACTGGGGCTGCTATTAGCAAAGGGAGGCAGGAGATTCATTAAGCCAGACCAAGGACCGTGGCCAGTTGACTTATGGATGGACCAGGGGGCAAGAGAGCAAGAGAGAGAGATGAATTGGAAGGAGAATTTGGGAGCAGGAAGGATGGAACCTGAGTGTTAGTCAGCAGTGGCTGTGGGGAGGGAGGAGGAGGAGAGTCCAGTGCGCCCCTCAGATGTCTACTCAGCAACTGGTGGACAGTTGGGCCTTCACAGGGCTGGGGAGCAGGCTGTAGGGGAGAGGACACTGAGTCCTCCTTGCTTTGGGTGGGTTTGGGCTTGGCGGTTCCTATGGGTGTTCCTGGCGTGGACATCTGAGGGACACTGGCAGTGGGCCGGAAGCCCTGGAGAGTTGGTGCCGGTGAGAGAGACATGGTGCATCAGCAAAGAGCTGGGCCTGAGGCCGGGAGAGAAAAGGAGGGCTGGAGGAGTGTGGTGGCGGTGGGCACAGCTCCGGGGGGCCCACAGGCTGCAGGCTTCCAGGCAGTTGGCATGTGGGGGTGCTAGGCGGGAACCTATTCCAGGAGGAGCCAGGCCTGCCCGGGAAGAGAGGTCTCAGTCTCGGGATCTCTGATGGGCCTGGTTAGCCCAGAGGTCCACTAGCAAGGACACTGAGGTTTCCTGGTGCGCCCTCCCAGCAACGCCCTCCCGATGCAGCACGACCAGTGCCCGGGCCTGCTGTGGTGGGACAGCTCTGCCTGATAGAAAACCCCTCACGCAGGCCAAATGCCACCTCATTGGATCCTTTCGTTCCCTTAGATACTGATGTCACCTCCCTCATCACAGGTCCGTGGGCCTCCTGGCTGCACACACGCCCTGGGCAGGGGATGTGGGCCCTGGTCCTGTCCTCAAGAGCTTCCAGTCTGGCCGGACCTGTGGCCATTTAGGCCAGAGGTGGCTCTACTGTACCCACAGTAGTGGCCACACCTCTTGCCAGTCTGCTGGGCTGGTCAGAGGCCAGATGTGTGTCGGTCCCCCTATCCAGGTCCCCTTTTACACATGGGGACACTGAGGCCAGGGAAAGCATGGAAGCACATGGCTCTGAGCCCTGTGTGTGGGCTGGGGGTGTGAGTCCTGACCTAGGCATCTGCCCTGTATTCAGACAGGGGAACTGAGGAGGAGGCACACAAGCTACTGTGCACAAGTTGTGCCACCAGATTTCAGGTCCAGGCAGCCATCCAGACCCACAGTCACCATTTCCTCTGTTCTTCCCCCACCCCAACTCACATTCACTATCTCCAGACCCAGCCCGCCAGGCTGGGGAAGCCCCGAGACGCCGCCCCAACAGCCCTGTCTTTGGCAGTTTCTGCTGCCAGAGCCGAGGGGAGACTCAGAGATGAGCCATGGGCTGCCTGGTCCTGGATGCGGCCCAGGAGAGAGCCTGGCCCTCAGCCTCCTGGGGGCAGCTCCCACCCAGACCCCCTGCCTCTCCACCCTCCTCCCGGACCTCCAAGTCCCCAGTGGGCAGGGCTGGCACTTATCACTGACTTCTAGACTGAGTCATCCCCCACCAGCCCCTGCAGAAGGGCCCCCCCCATTCAGCCAGCCCCAGAGCCAGAGAGGCGGGGCTGCCAAACCTTCCAAGGAGAGCAGATGCTTCCCTCCCCTCCTCGCTGCCCCCTCCACCCGGCCCTGACAGAAGAGCCCCAGGGGACAAGAAGGGAAAGAGTGTGTCTTCCCCAGGCTGGGGTCCAGCTCTCACACCCTCCTCCCACTGGGGCCCTTGGCAGATGCTCCACTTCCGATTCACAGGCAGCAAGTAAACCCACCACGCCTCTCTGGGTACACACACGGTGCATGTGCCCTGCCGACACCCACAGCCCCCCGCTCTGGAGCCACACCCACAGGAGCTTAAGTGCCAGCCCTGCCGCTGCTCCACAGGCTAGCACAGAGGACTGCCCTCTCTGAGCCTCAGTTTCCTCACCTGTAAAATGGGAGATGCCTCCCAGGAGCCCTGCTGGGCCTCAAGGGGCTGGGCAGGCCCAGTGCCAAGTGAGGGTCCTTCACTCTTCTCTTCCCTGCCAGAAACCTTACCCCAGCCTGGGTCCACTGAGGTGAGGGTCCCAGATCCGCTAGGGCCAGGCAAGTGGGGAGAAAGGAGGTTACGGAAGGGGCCTGGAAACCCACCCGTCTCCCTGTACAAGGGGGAAAATTATAAGGTAGGGAAAAGCCTCTTAGAACCACTCCCCACCGCAGCCACCCCACCCTCCGCGCCTGAGGCCTGGGGAGCAGCAGGGCCTCCACAAAGACACCATTGAGGCCCCACTTCCTCCTCCCCCGGCCCAGCCCTCCAGCCTGGGTGGACTCTGGGCTGCTGCTTCCCTCAAATCCTCTCATTTCCCCTCCTGCTTCCTCTGTGCTCCACTAGGCCCCAGGGTTGGGACATGTGGCTGGGAGCCCAGGGTGCGGCCCCTATCAGCCTCTGTGGACCAAGCCCAGCTTCTCCCACCCCACCTGCCCCTGCTTCCACTCTTCTTCCAGACGGCTTCCCTCAACTGGAAATGTTCCCCAGTACATGCCCCTCCAGGTGGGTGACTCAAAGCGCTTGGTTAGAGGACGGCAGCTGAGGCCAGTGACCAGGGTCAGGGCCCAGCCAATCGCTGAGGAAACTGTTTTCCTCCCTGGCCTCCTTGGCCTTGCAGGGGACCGGAAAGGCAACTAAACAGAAGGTCAGCTGACCTGAGTGTGTGTCTCTTGGTTCAAGAGTTCTTGGTGCTGCCCTGACCCCAACAGAGGTCTCTGCAGCATTTAGACATGGAGGCAGTCACCTGAGCAGGTGCCTAGCACTACAGCGCCCCACTGGGATAAAGCAGTGTCTCCTGAGAGGACAGCTGCTGTTGTAAGCTCCATGGGATTTGGAACTAACCTACTGTCGTCCACATTTCAGTAGCTCATGGGACAGGAGAGGATCAGGCAGTCCGTGGGCCACGAGAATGGCCCTGGGTGGTGGAATCCCAGTCTGCAAGCAGCCAGGAAGAGTGGCTAATGGACAGTGAGCCCTGTGGGGTCTGCAGGTGTGTGAGTGTCTCCCAGGCAGCCCACCCCGGCCAGTGATGAGCCATCTAGCCTGAGCCCTGGTGACCCCAATGTCATCACTGGGCAGGTTATGTGGTCCCCTTAGTCTGACCTTAAGTCTCCCCTGTAACCTACCCCCTTGTTACCCTCAGAGGAACAGGTTGGGGGAAGGCGACAGTTCAGTGTGGGTGGCTGAGCCCTGGGGGCCTGCCGGGAGGAGGTTGAGAGGGGCCGGCACCTGCGTAGGCACACCAGACAGCTTCTCCCTCGCCTGAGGAGCCCAGGGAGACCAATGTGCTGGGGAGGAGCCTCCAGTTACGGCTCAGCATCCAGGCCCACAGTGGGGCCAGACCGTGGACTCAGCACCCCCGCTCCTTGCTTGCCTTGCCGCCACACACGTGTGTACACGTGACACTGACCCACACTCCTGCACACACACTCGCCCACGTCCCGCCTGCCGGCTTGGAAGTAGATTGCTGGCAGAAGAAAAATCGGGGAGTCCCTTGGAGGTGCAAGGGGAGGGGAACTGACCTGAGGTCTAGAGGGCCAGGTGACCTCAGGGAGGGTCTGCTGCTGGGGAAGCGCACCTGGCCTGTCCATGATCTCACACAGCCGGCATTCAGCCCCAAGGTGGGCCACGACCCCACCCCCACTCCACCACACACACACCCACGAGGGGAGACAGAGAGCCCTTCATCCCGGCCTTGGCCCTCCCAGAGTATCCCAGCCCACAGCCCCCTCAGACTCCCTCACCCCGCCTGCCTAGACCCGGAGCCAGGATCTCCACCCGTGGTGCGAAACTCCGAGGGGCTATGGTGGAGAAGTCCAGCTTCATCTTGGAGCAGGGCCCTCCCTCCCCAGCAGGCTGGCTGGGCGTCCCCTCCTCACTCCTGTGCACAGCAACAGGCTTGCTGCCAACATCCCGCCTTCTCTGTCTCCCTCGAGTTTTCCTCCTCCATCCCCTTCCTCGGGCCTTGGTCTGTATGTGAATTCAGTCTTTATGGAGGAGGGCATCTTGATTTCTCCTTCTCAGTTTTAATAACTTTCTCCCATGTTAGCTGTCTTCTTCCATTCCCATCACTGCATTGCTGTATTTGTGATTGAGTGAATGAATGAATGGGTCTCCCTTATGCATTCCACCTCTCACCTCCTGCTCTGTTTCTGTGGCACTGGGTGCCCCTCCCCCACATACAGATGTCCAGGTCTCCTGCCCTCACCCTCAACTACGGGCCCAGGCACTCCCCACCAGCCATCCTGCCCAGCAGCTTCAGGCTTCCAGACTTTCTCCCTTATAAAGTCAGGCAGCAGCAGACACCCAGGAATGCTACTGCTCCCATGACGCAGCCTGGCTGTAGGGCTGCCCCCAGGCAACCGGGAATGTGGTAGGAGTGGGGCACACAGGGATCCGCTGCCAGAGAGTGGGGTGTAGTGGGGGTGCCTGGGTGGGTGGGGCTCACACGGGTGATGCTGGGCCTGCTGGATCTCTTTCTGCTTCTCTTTGTCAAATCGCTTCTCTGGAGCCTCAGTGTGTCTGTCTGGAAGGTGGAAGCTGAGTGCCCTGCGGCAGGCTTGAGCTACAGAGAACGCTGACGCTGTGGGACTCAGCACCCATGAAGGGTGGGGCCCCGGGCTGGGGAGGCAGGAGGCCCCGGGCCAGGCCCTCCAGACTGTCCTAGGGCAAAGGGTGATGTGCCCAGGGACAGCCAGGATGGGGCAGAGGGAAGAGGGAGCCAAAGAGCTAGGGGGAGACCGGGTTAGCAGAGGCAGAGCCTGGCGGCAGGGATGGCCGGAGTCGAAGGAGAGATGGAACAGATACAGGGACAGAGGCAGCCTTCTGAGGACTCAGAAGGAACAGAGCCCACAGCAACCCTCAGCCTGGAAGAGGCATCTGTGCCTGAGACCTGGCCCTGGGCTGGCTGGGGAAGGTGGGGCCCTGGCAGGGGGAGGCGGGCCTGATGGGCAGAGATGCTGCCGTCACAGTGGCCCCTTCTCCCCAGAGCCCGGTGTCAGACAGAGGGCTGGGCGTCAGGATGGAAGCCTCAGGGGCCCATCCACACTCCTCCTAGCAGTGCCTCCAGGGAGCCTGGAGATGCCAGCGCAGCCCTTGCCCTGCCAGAGGAGGCTTGCTGGGGACCTTGACCGAGGTTTCCTCTGGCCCCTGAGAAGGGACTTGGGAGGGAAGGACACAGGCTTTTTCTGTGCCCCCAGGCCTAGGTCTCAGGAAGGATGGAGCCACCCCACCCCCAGGCCCAGAGAGCAGCGCCCTGTTCATGGGGAGGAAGGGTGGGAAGCCTGAGGACATACCCACCTTTAGCAAACCTCTCTATGGGCGCCGAGCAGGAGGGGCAGGAACCCTCCAAGAACACACAGCCCCTTTCATGGAGCCAGGCCCAGCCAAGTAATGGCAGGCGGGCACCGAAGGGCAGGACAGGCCCGGGCACAATCATTGCTCTGTCCTGGCAGCTCCCGGCCCACACACATGCACACACACACAAACACACAGCCTTACGCAAACCCCAAGCACACCCCCAGCAGCCACCCACACGCTTGAGCACACACAAATACACATCTATTAATATACAGCCCCGGACGCTCACCGATGCACCTTCCAGAGAGAAGCCCATACACGCAGCACTTTTCCTGCCCCTCCCATGGGCCCCCAGACCTGTGGGGCATCCTGCTCCTCTCATGCCCAAGGCTTGGCACCTCCAGGCACCCCACGCCATTAACCTTCTCCACATCCATATGGACAGCAAACTCCTAGACCAGGGAGGAACCCCCAGGACTAATCCCCACAGTCAGGAGGGGGAAGAGGTGGGGAGGGATGTGCCCATTTTACAGAATGGTGACACTGAGGCCTGAAGTGGGCCCCTTCTCCTGGCTCAGAGGGCAGCCCACGGAGCTGCTGCAGGTCTGGACTGGTGTTTTGATGAATCATGGGTCCTCTTGACCCAGGAGAGTCAAGGGCAGATCCGATCCAGCCTGTGCCGATGTCTCCCCATAACCTCCTCCATCCCCCCGCCCCAGTCAGACAGCTGAGCCTGGCTTGACCCATTCTACTTTCCCCTCTACTTCTCTTGCTTCAAGTTAATCAGAGGCTCTAGGGAGTGAGAGAGCAGAAACCCTCCTCACCCCACCCAAGGGGGACCTGTGTACCCCTGTCAGTCTCAAACTTGGCCTTGCTGCTGTCCTCAGAGACTACCTATTCCTCCCTCTCTGTGACTGTACACCACCGTCACCTCCTCCAGGAAGTCCTCTGGATTGACTCCTAGCTTATTACATCTTTATCCCGCACACCTTCTCCATTCGAAGCCCCTGTTCAACTGCCCCCCCAACCACCTCCAAGACAGGGATTCTGGGTTCTTGCAACTGAAGCCCCTCAGAGAGTGTAAGAGGGGCAGAAAAAGGAAAGCAGGAGGTGGAGGGAGTGGCACTGTCAGAGTTTCCAAAGCCCTGGCCAGCAAGGCCTCAGAGGCCTCTGTTGGGATGGGGGGCTGCCTGGCTATGCGCTCCAGCAGCACAAGACAGCCTGTGTGAGCCCCTCCCACTCAGCCCCACAGGAAGCAGCAGGGCCCAGCCCCTCAATGGACCCATTCAAACCCCAGCACTCTGGAAAGTACCTCTGCTTCCTGCCACCCTCCCACTCTAGCCAAACAGGCTCTACTGTCTTCTGCTGGGAGGGGGCTGCAGGCAGGTGGTTCAGTGGTTAGGGCCAACCATCTAATTCAGTTCCTGTCTGGCCCAGAGCCCTGACATTAACCAAGCCTTGGGTGGTCTACATATGCCTTTAGTGCAAGGGTGGGTAGTGGCAGGGACATGTGCCCCCTTGGTGCTGGGTAGGTAAATGTTTTGGGCTTTCTTGCGGGGGGAACCCTGATTTGCGTATTTGCCTCTTTTCCTGGTATAAATATTCTCACTATGGGCAGTATCACCTGGCTCTCAAAATTCCTGAAAATTCAACAGTCGGCTCCTGACAGCTGCTGTGAGCTGCTCCAGCTGGTGACAGTGGTAGCTCCATCCTGCAGGGCCGTTTGCCCCCACCCCTTGTGCTATGGCCTCCCTCACTTTAGTGTGCTGTGTTTTGCTCTTAGGAATCAATGTCTTTGTAAATAAGGCACCCCGGTAGGTGACCGCCACCTGCAGTTCCCTGGTCTGTCCTTTGCTGGCACCAAGCTCTGCTGAGCCTGCTGGGCCATCCCTACGCAGATGGTCTGCAGGGCTCGCTTGATTCCCTTAGCTTCTGAGACAAGGTGCTGGTGTTGCCAGCAGTACTGGCAGGAGGAGATAACTAGAGGAGATTTAATTCAGCCCAAGGGGTTCTTACAGGCTGCCCTTAGGGCGTACAAGTCTCCAACTCTTCCAATGGCTGAAGCTGCTTTCTCAGGCGGATGGCAGCTGGCTCAGGCTGGCCAGGGACCAGCACATGTGGGGCCGGTGCCGGATCATCTCTATCAAGGCCGTCAGCCTGTGCTTGCTCTCGGGGTTTGAGGGAAACCCAACAGGGATGAATCACTGTTTTTAACCCGTGTTTGTCTGCCCCCCAGCCCTGGACATCTGCAGGCAAAGTCAAAGTTATATTTGGCTCTTATCACCACAAAAGGCATAGACCAGAAATTGTGGCAGCGGGTTGGAAGTCAGGGAGGCTAATCTGGGGAAACTGCCTGGAGAAAGCAGCAATTCAAAAGATGAGGAGTCCCAGCGTGGCACAGAATGGGCCCTGCATAGGAACCACTAACCCCAGGCAAGTCCAGGCATGGCCTTCTGCCTGGGGAGGTCCTCTTTGGCCT
Source organism: Piliocolobus tephrosceles (assembly GCF_002776525.5). Taxonomy (NCBI): domain Eukaryota; kingdom Metazoa; phylum Chordata; class Mammalia; order Primates; family Cercopithecidae; genus Piliocolobus; species Piliocolobus tephrosceles. The sequence goes on from NW_022298531.1 coordinate 26,624, forward strand.
GCCCAGCAGACCCTCAGCCGTTCCCAGGCCCTGTCTTCAGCCTCAGCCTGCGTGGTGGCCTGGGGAAATTGGGAGCTCAGCTGTTCTCATCCCTGGTTCCTTGGCCATGGTGGAAACAATGGGGCCGGATCTGACTACTCATCGGGGACTGTGAATAGCTCTCCAGCAGGAAGCAATAGCAGGGTAATGGAGGAAGTGTGGGCCCACTTTGGTTTGACACTGCACATGGTCTCCATCTGGCCTCAGAGCCTTTGCTCCTTGGCAGACTCAGGCTAATAAGCTCCCGCCCCCACCCTCAATGGCAGGTGGAAGAATGGCCTGAGAGAGAAGCGGGGATAGGTGGGCCATGCTGACACCACTGCCAGATCCCAGCTGTGGCCCCAGCCAACTGATGGAGGTGGGGCATGGCACGGCGGGCACTGCACAGGAGCCCAAGCACAAGGGCACTTAGGAGAAGGAATCTGAGCAGGGATCAGTCTGGACTGGGGGTGATTCTCCAGAAACTCCATTCCTTGGGGCTGTGACCACCAAGCCAGGTGATCAGGCCAGTGATGTTTCCCTTTGGGCGGGGTGGGGGACCCAGACCCGGGAGGAAGACTCCTCTGGGGCCCAGGGGAGGTGAGTCAGAGCTGGCAAAGGCCTCCGGCTCCAGGAACCTCCAAGGAGGAGACTTGAGTTGCTGGGAATTTCTGGGTCTGACCTCCTGCAAAGTCAAGGTCTAACTGTTCACAAGGTGAGGCTGTGCCTTCTGGTGCCAGGACCAAGAAGATGCTGGGATCCAGGCAGTACTCACAGACAGCACCATATAGCAGAACCATGAGGGTGCGCCAGCATGGACCCCTTTCTTCAACCCACCGGTACCTCTTTGTGGCACCTCACCTCCTCCAGGCAAGCATCTGAGCCTGGACCACAGCTCCCTCTCTCACACAGCTTCCTTCTTCGGTGAGAACCACCTGGAGGTGCCTGTGGCCACAGCTCTGACCGACATAGACCTACAGCTGCAGTTCTCCACGTCCCAGCCTGAAGCCCTCCTTCTCCTGGCAGCAGGCCCAGCTGACCACCTCCTGCTGCAGCTCTACTCTGGACGCCTGCAGGTCAGTGACGTCCCCCTGGGATCCAGGTGGGATTCAGGGTGGGATTCCTTCTCTGGCTTTGAGTGAACCCCAGCTGGCTGTGTGACCTTGTGTTTTAAATTAGGGTCTCAAGTTCTCCACTGTGGGATGGGCAGCAGCAGCCTAGAAATGGTAAATCCTCCATGAACTGGCTCTGCCCACTGGCTCCCTCCAACCACGTTTCCCACCACAAGCCCTCGCTGGCCCTTTGTGCTCTGACCGCACTGAACTGCTTTCAGTTCCCGGCCATATTACAGTCGCTTGATGCCAGGCCTTTGGTCACCACACTCCTTCTGCCAGGTGCGTGCCTCACCCATTCCCTGCACATGCCTAACTCCAGCCTCTCCTTGAAGTCTCAGTGTGGACATCCCCTCCTCCTGGGCGAGGCCCCCTCCTGGGTCCCCACGACCCCTGTGCATCCCTGTGGCACTGCACCAATTTCTCTGCAGCACCACTGCCTGTCCACGACAGTACCAGCACCAGTACTGCCTCAGCTTCCTCATTTTTCCATTTCATCCTTCAAGACACCACAAGTTTTGTTAGTGAGGAGTCTTGTGGCTCTTTCTTGAGTCTTCTCCCAAACCATGAAGAGTTAAGAACCCAGGGTCTTATTCCAAATTTGTGCCAGGCTGGGTACAGCGGCTCATGCCTATAATCCCACCACTTTGGGAGGCCAAGGTGGGAAGATCACTTGAGCCTGGGAGTTCAAGGCTGGCCTGAGCCACACAATGAGACCCCATTTCTATTTTTAAAAGAAAAAAAAATTTGGGTCAGCCATCTCCTTCCACACCCCAGTGGGGAGAGGACTAGGGCTTGGCCAGTCTTCTGCTGTCATTGCATTCCCAGTTACCTATTTTTCTAGGGGTGAAATCTAGATTCCAAGACAATATTTCTGGCACCTCTCACTCGAGGAAAGAGGAGGAGAATTTAAAAATCAGGTTGGATTTCTAGGAGAGCATCTTGCTGTATGTCAGTTCTTTATGGGCAAGGACCACATCTGATTCACATCACGGTCCCCAGAGCCCATCCAGGCCTGGCCCAGAGTCCCTTTGGTGAGTGTTTGGAGGATGAGTAAAAGATGGCAGGATGGCAAGAGGAGTGGCACCAGAGGCCCTTGTCCTAGGTTTTCCACTCTGGGGCCCCAAGTGTGGGGAACACACTATACTTTTATAAGGGAAATGATGGATTCAAAGTGCTGTCCCCCATCTCCCACTCCCCATCTCTCTTAAGGTCAGACTTGTCCTGAGCCAGGAGGAGCTGAGGCTGCAGACCCCAGCAGAGACGCTGCTGAGTGACTCCATTGCCCATACTATGGTGCTGATTGTCGTAGAGGGCTGGGCCACATTGTCAGTTGATGGGTTTCTGAACGCCTCCTGTACAGTCCCAGGAGCCCCCATAGAGGTCCCCTATGGGCTCTTTGTTGGGGGCACTGGGAGCCTTGGCCTGCCCTATCTGAGGGGAACCAGCCGAGCCCTGAGGGGTTGCCTCCATGCAGCCACCCTCAATGACTGCAGCCTCCTCTGAGCTGCTGAAATCCCAGGTGCTGTTCAGCGTGACCCGAGGGGCACGTGACGGTGAGCTCAAGCCCAGGCACCCAGGCACAAAAAATGTTCACCCTCCTGGACGTGGTGAACCGCAAGGCCCGCTTCATCCACGATGGCTCTGAGGACACCTCCGACCAGCTGGTGCTGGAGGTGTCAGTGACGGCTCGGGTGCCTATGCCCTCATGCCTGCGGAGGGGCCAAACTTACCTCCTGCCCATCCAGGTCAACCCTGTCAATGACCCACCCCGCATCATCTTCCCACATGGCAGCCTCATGGTGATCCTG
>NW_022298533.1:0-1672 GCF_002776525.5 Piliocolobus tephrosceles
TTTTTATTTTTTTTATTTTTTTTATTTTTTTTTAATGTTTTGTAATAATTTTATTTAAAAGTTCATGCATCGCTTTGCCATGGCATTGTATAATACTACTGCTAAGTTTTTCTTCTCTACCACAATCCTAGACTATATACATATATATATTATAGCAAAACATTTTTGTACGTTTTAACCTACTGACTTTACGTTGAAGCGTATATGCATGCTTTTGAACGCGCATTTTATTCGTATGCAACTTCACCTATATGCATGATAAAAGTATTTTTTTTTTTTTTTTTTTTTTTTTTTAACTTGTTTAATGATTTAAAAATGATGTAAAATAAGAAAATAAAAAAAAATATATTCAAATTATTTATTATAATAGAAATACAAAGACATATTAAATAAAAAAAAATATATATATACTAAATTTGATGATTGGAAAAACGTTTATTTTGTCGCTACAAAGTGAAAATATGTGGCGCATGTATATATATATAAGTAAAACTATATGTGTGTATCATTATTTATTTATTAAAAGTGTATAAACAGCTGTGTCGTTAACATTGTTCATATATATATATATATATATATATATAAGATGTGTGCCACATTTATGCACTTAAAAAAAGGATAACCAAAGTACATTGTTTTGCTTATTGAATAAAGATGTCATATTTATTTAATAAAAAAAAAAAAAAATGTTTATTAATTTAAAAATAACACCATTTAAGAATGTTTTATTCGCCTACTGTTTCTCTCAAATGCAAAAAGAACTTTCATTATAATAGCGTTTTAAATAAACGATAAAAAAAAAAAAAAAAAACGTACAAATAAATACAATTCACATGTTTACTGTTTATATATTTAAAAAAAGTAAGTAACCGGTTTAAAACTTATAGCTATCGGATTAATTAATTTTACATTTTGTTCATGTAAAAATACACATACATATTATATATTATCTTTTTCATTAGTAGCATATATATTCATTATCTATAACTATTATTTGTTACTAATGTTGATTATTACTGTTATTATTTATCTTTTTTTTTTTTTTTTCTAATCCTATTTATTTCAAAAAGCACTAATATATTTTATAACAATTTTCATAAAACTGCTTCCATTCTAACATATATATTGCTCCTTTTTGTTTTTCTCTCACGCATATGTTTCTCAATGAAAACGAGAAAACAATTAAAATATTGTCCTTCATAAATACTTACGCAACAATAATAAAACCTTCATATATTTACATGCATACATACATACATACATACATACATACATACATACATACATACATACATACATACATACATATATATGTATACTTTTTTTCATTTTTTTTTGGAGTTAAGCTTTTTTTTTTTGTTTTCTTATGTGTTTCTTAATTAATATAAGTTTTGAACAAAAAGAAAAAAATTAATTTAAACATAAATTTTAAAATTATTTAGTAAAAAAAAAAAAAAAGAAAAGAAAACAGACCTTTTTTAGACATCCACCCATACATACTTTCTTAATGAGTTTATTTATCATCACATAATACAATATTTATTAATTTACATAAAATATATATAATAAATTAATAGTCTATAAAAATAAAATAATAATTATAATTATAATTATAATTATAATAATAATAATAATAATAATAATAATAATAATAATAATAATATAAAATAAA
>NW_022298534.1:0-1216 GCF_002776525.5 Piliocolobus tephrosceles
TTTTAGTAGAGACAGGGTTTCACCGTGTTAGCCAGGATGGTCTCGATCTCCTGACCTCGTGATCCACCCACCTCGGCCTTCCAAAGTGCTGGGATTATAGGTGTGAGCCACCGTGCCTGGCTCGACTTTCTTTTTTTAATGACACAGGGTCTCACTCTGTCACCCAGGCTGGAGTGCAGTGGTGTGATCTCAGCTCACTGCAACCTCTATGTCCCAGGTTCAAGCCACTCTCCTGCCTCAGTCGCCTGAGTAGCTGGGATTACAGGCGCGCACCACCATACCCGGCTAGTTTTTGTGTTTTCAGTAGAGCTGGAGTTTTGCCATGTTGGCCAGGCTGGTCTCAAACTTCTGACTTCAAGTGATCCACTAGCCTAAGTCTCCCAAAGTGCTGGGATTGCAGGCGTGAGCCACTGCGCCAGCCTGACTTTCTTTTTTTAATGACACAGGGTCTCACTTTGTCACCCAGGCTGGAGTGCAGTGATGCCACCATACTTCATTGCAGGCTTGAACTCCTGGGCTCAAGCGATCCTGTTGCCTCAGCCTCTCAAGTCGCTGGGACTACAGGCATGCACCACCATGTCTAAAAATTGTTTTGTTGAGACAAGGTCTCCCTATGTTGCCCAGGCTGGTCTCCAGCTACTGGCCTCAAGCAATCCTCCTGCCTGGGCCTCCTCAAGTACTGGGATTACATGTGTCAGCTACTGCACCTGGCCAAGTTTTCTGATTTATTCTATTTCTTCCTGTCTTCCCTACTAAAATTTCAGCTCTACAAAGGCAGTGATTTGCAGCTGCCACACAGTAGATGCTTACAAAATGTTCACCGAATATGAACGGGTAGATGGATGGATGGATGGATGGATGAATGGATGGATGGATAGATGGATGAATGTGTGGCTGGATGAATGGGTGGCTGGATGGATGGATGGGCGGATGGATGGGTGGGTGGGTGGATGGATGGGTGGATAGGTGGGTGGGTGGATGGATGGATGGGTGGAAGGTGGATGGAGGGGTGGGTGGATGGGTGGATGGGTGGGTGGATGGATGGATGTGTGGATGGATGGGTGGGTGGGTGAATGGAAGGATGGATGAATGGATGGATGGATGGATGGGTGGATGGATGGATGGGTGGATGGATGGGTGGATGGATGGATGGGTGGATGGATGAATGGATGGATGGATGGATGGATGGATGGATGGATGGATGTGTGGGTGGATG
>NW_022298535.1:0-1038 GCF_002776525.5 Piliocolobus tephrosceles
GAGATGAATTGGTCACCCTGGATCTTTTCTTTATATATTATGAAGGATGAAATGTGAATTTTTGCAAAGATGGTATGTGTGTCTGAGTGTGACATGAAGTTAAGCCTACAAGTTTTAAAGACAAGGAACCACTCAAACTGAGTATCATGAGATTCATGTTTTACTGACCTCCGTACATTGCAGGTAAAAAGTCCTTTCCCCTAGAGGAAAGGGTCTTAATCTAGTTGCCTAACCTGAAAATGAAACCAACCAGGAATGACATGTATCTGCAAACAACACCGAGCAATTGTAGAGATCGTTGCTGCAGTCAGCTTGTAACTTAAGACTTTGAAGTGTGATTTATCTTAGTTTGCAAACTCTAAATTGGGGTGTGATTCTCCAGTTTCCACTAGTAATTAAAGAGTGAAAAGTTGTGTTATTTTAAATATGAAAAAAATATGAGTTGTTGAAGTACAAGATACTTGTACAAATTTTGTACTTCAACCTCCTGAACATTGCTCTATTTTGTACTTGGAAACTAAAAATTGAAGCAAGGAATGGTTTGCAATATCCCAAAACTCTCCATATAACCTGGTGTTCAAGGCCAAAATTATGTAATCTCTTTGACTAGATATTGTTAAAGTACCAGGTTTTATCCTAATTACTTTCAGCAGTAATATGCTTGTTTTACTTTCTTGTCTCAGGGCTTTATTAGTATGTAAAGATAATTTTCCTTCCTAAACTACTTTGCTACCTCATTAGCAAGTTTAACAACATGTCACATACAGGTGGTATGAAGAAGATAACTAGGTCAGGTTGCTTGGTTAGTCCCTTGAGCAGCCCTGGGAGTGCTGTTTTAGTTTAATGTTTGTGTGCATGTATGTAGAAAAGGAAGAGACAATTTGGTGAATAGCTTTGACTCTTTTAACCTCAGAAGCAATGCTTATCTTAATTAAAAAGAAATAAGATCTGGAATGTATTCCAAGATCCAAAGATATATAGTCAAACACCCCTAAAGTTTTTAGGTTTTTGGATTGGCCCTATACCAGTGGTTCTCAA
>NW_022298536.1:0-3555 GCF_002776525.5 Piliocolobus tephrosceles
ATCAGTTCATACTTTCTCCCGACAGTCTAAAATTGATCCCTTAACACAAGGTAAGATGAGGATAATAGCTAAACAATAGCAGGTAGATATCCAGTAGAACTTCTTTCACTGAATTGAATTTTGCTGAAATGTCCTTAACCACACTGAGGGCTATTTAAAGAAATGAGGCCACATATATCATTGCTATGGGCCCTAAAATGACGCTGTTGAGAAAGATCGTGACATTGCATAATATCCTCGCCTTGGGGGCCATCTGACAAATTATTTGCATCAGGAAATGTTATGCTTTTTAGAAATTTGGTTTGGTTTCATCATATTTATTCAGAACCTAATGTAACTGACTACCTTTCCCACCTGGCTTTCATTACTATGAAGGTTGAAGTCAAATTGATACATTTCAAATCTAGCAAATATGTGCAACTCCATAGTTTTCATTTTATTACAAGTTTCAGTCATGCCTTGACCTACCCTCTTTACACTTGTTGTCTAATTTATCCTATTTTGAAAGATATTTAATATAGCATAATATGACCTTATACACCTATATGAAAAACATATGTTCAAAAATGTTTGTAATACTGTATAAGGTATTATAACTATTAAACTCTGAGATAGAGGCATAAAGTAAACACGACAGTCGAAAAAGAAAGCAATGGCCCAATTATTATAGAGGAAGTCTAGGGAGGATTTCAGGAGGAGCAGCTTGACAAGTGAATAGGATTCATCTGGCTGAAGAGGGAGGCAGGCATTTCTTCCAAGGGCACAGTAAATGATAATGGGAAGCACAAGTAAGAAAGTACTTATTTCTTAACCGGGCAGAAACAACTGCATAAATGGGAGTATAAATCCTTATGCAGTATAAACTGAAAAGAAATTCACCTCCTTTTAAAGAATGATGTCTATCAAAGCAACTCTGTTTTAGCTCACTGTGCTTGATTAAGCAAAAGCTGAATAGTAGAAGATTGAATCAGCTTACGTTGACATACTGAAACGGCTGTGTGGGAACTTAAATTCCACTATCTGAAAGGTAACAAATACATACTCATATTTAACTGGAATTGTTGAAATTTCTTATCTCTGGTATACAAATATGAAATTATTCCAATGAATTAAAGTTAGATTGGGTAATACTTTTTGATAGATTGCTAAAGTCCTGGTTTACTTTTATTCCTTTAAGTTCTACTAGTTGTGAAGCCAATGCTAACGAAACAAAAAACATGAAAGGACAACCATTCCTCTAATTAACTTCTCTTCTTTTGTTGTTTCCACACGTGTTACAAAAGCTTGTCCACTGTGAGACAAGATGCAACCTCAAACCCTCAGTTTCAGAAAGCTGTCTCATACAAAAGTAATGAATTCATAATTGTTGGATAATTCTGCCTTTAAAAGACAGAAACGTCTTCAAAGGTAGGACAAGCCTATTGAGCAGATGCAGAGATATAATGTGCTTTGAAGAAGTGGTCATCTGTCATACGTCCACCATTATATATATTGACACAAACATTGCCATATAATCCTTAAAATGACCTTGACAGTGAGAAATTAGTAGTTCTGACTTACAAGTAAGGAAATGAATAAAGGGAAGCTAAGTGATTTGCTTAGTCTAACACAGTTGATGGGTGGTAGGACAATAATTGGCACCCGTACTTTCCTCTTTAGCTTCTTCTCTTTTGACAGAAGTCACCTTGGGCGAGAATGTTAAATTACATTCTCAGAGTAAGTGGCAAAGCCAAGTTCAGTGCTTTGATCAGATGACGGTAACTGCCATAGGAGAGTTGAAAGCAGATTCGAATCTGGGAGTTAAAGGTATGTGATGTTTTTCTTACTGTAACTATATAGAACACATAATCTGACTTTATCTTGATTAGGAAAATTTTCTTAGAAATGAAAATCAATGTTAGAATGAGAAATAATTTGCAAATACCTGCTCAGCCATTTTGCAGTGGATCTTAAGAAGTTAACTGATGTTAAAGGACACGTATTACAAGCAATTAAAAGAAATGCCCAACCAAAGCTGATTAATGTTTTCTTCCTGATTTAGCTTACTTTGATTTCTTTCTAGAATCTGATTGATCAGTTGTTTTTATGTGACTGGTTTTGTATTTTCTTTCCCTTCAGTTTTCCCATATAGACATTTTCCCATACAGACATTTTTCTGAAATGTCTGTATGTTCAGAGTTGGAGAGATTGTGACATAGAGAATAGAATCTAAAACATCTTTTATCAACTTATTAATTTAGTATCATATAAATATAACTTTATATATCCTGAATTAACTAAGGAAACCATCGTTTCCCCTTCAGAACATGCTGAACTGTCTCAAAATGTTCATATTTCCTTTCCATGGAAAAAGTTTTCCAAACACCACATTTTATTTATCACTTCTATTGTTTTCTCTGAAAATAATCAATATATAAAATGTATAATATACAAAAAGATATTTAAAAATGCCAAAAAAGATAAACCAAACACTTAAATTGCCAACTGGGTTAAAAATACAACATTTCCAGTATAGTTTAAACTACCCCTGTGTATTTCTCTCCTATCATATATATATATATACAGGCATATATATATTTCTGTGTATATATATATATGTATTTGACAGAAATTTTATCTGGACAGAAAGAAAATACATATGTATACACGTGTGTGTGTATATATGTATATACATTGATACATGAAAATAATCAAATTCAGGACAGAATTTTTATCTGGACAGAAAGAAAATATATATACACACATATATATACACACACAGGTATATATATATATGCCCTAGAGATTTGTGGAACTTTGAACTTGAGAGAGATGATTTAGTGTAACTGGCAGAAAAAAATTTCTAAGGAGTAAAACATTCAGGAAGTGACTTGGGTGCTTTTAAAGGTTATATAAAGGTTATAGGGTTATATATTCAGTTATATAAGGGAAGCAGAGCATTAAAGACCAGAACATTTGCAGCTTGACAATGTGTTAGAAAAGAAGATCCCATTCTCTGAGGAGAAATTCAAACTGGCTGCAGAAATTTGCACAAGTAATGAGAAAACCAACGTTAATCCCCAAGACAATGAAGAAAATGTCTCCAGGGCATATCAAAGGTCTTCATGGCAGCCCCTCCCATCACAGGCCCAAAGGCCTAGTAGAAAAGGTGGTTTAGTAACCTGGACCCAGGGTCCCTCTGCTGCATGCAGCCTAGGGACTTGGTACCCTGCATCCCAGCCACTCCATCCATGGTTGAAAGGGGCCAACATAGAGCACAGGCCATGGCTTCAGAGGGGGTACCCAAGCCTTGGCAGCTTCCACGTGTTATCAAGCCTGTGAGTACACAGAAGTCGAGAATTGGGGTCTGGGAACCTGTTTCTAGATTTCAGAATATGAACAGAAACACCTGGATGTCCAGGCAGAAGTTTGCTGTAGGAACAGAGCTCTCACGGAGAACTTCTGCTAGGGTGATGTGGAAGGGAAATGTGGGGTTGAAGCCCCAACACAGAGTAGCCAATGGAGTACCGCCTAGTGGAGCTGTGAGAAGACGGCCACTGACCCCGAGAACCTAGA
>NW_022298538.1:0-2330 GCF_002776525.5 Piliocolobus tephrosceles
ACGCATACAGATATACATATATCCACTTTCATCCCATTTGTACTTTTTTTCTAAAATAACCACGTCGAAAAACCTTTCAGGCTATTAACGGTCTCATGTATAATGCCATTTTGGCCATATTGCACTGAGTCATTCATGTTACTGTTTTTTTTTTCTTTATAATTAGAACACACCGAATCATTTAAATATTTTTATTTTTCAATTATGACATAATTTTTTTTTTTTTTTTTTTCTTCTTAACCCAAACCATTTTTTTTTTTTTTTTTTCTTTTCAAAAGCTAAATTATAATCTTTTAATGTTTTATTTTTATAATAAAAGTATTTACTTTTATTGTCATCATTATCAGTTTCGTCTGCGTCTGTTAATGAACAACAAGTGTTACCTTCGTCATAGTCATGCTCATTTTTTTTTTTCTCACCATATTTATAATATAAATTACTGCGTATATTTTCTTTATTGGGTTTATGTAATTTGAAATTATGACACGATCTTGTCATATTGTTTTTAGAAAAAGAATTTTCAGCATCATAATCATCATAATCATCATCATCGTCATCATCGCTATATACTTCGTTATTTATTAGTGTAGTTTTAATATTAAACTTACCATCTTCGTTATTGCTATACTGTTTATTTTTTTTTATGAATTTACTAAAATTCAAGCGACAGATATAATTTCTTTTATTTTTAAATTTATGAACACTTTTTTCATTCAAATTATCTAATTTTACGGTCATTATTTTGGTAGTTATGAATAATAATATATATATATTATATATAGATATGTATATATGTATACATATGTGTACGTAACATTCGAAAATATATTCAGAGAAAGCTACATTTAAAAAAAAAAAAACAATGCGGATATATATAAATACATATAATAAATGTTTTAATACAACAAAATGTAAAAATGTAACAATAACTTTTTTATTTATTCTACATACAATATTATTTTTTTCTATATTACATACAGTGTTATTTTTTTTTTATTTTACATACAGTGTTATTTTTTTTTTTTTGGATGGATTAAAGGAAAATACAAAAAGCGTTTACATTCATAATGTATTATTTAGTTAAAAAAAAATATAATACTAAAAACATTATTAAAAAAAAATATATATATAAATACACAAAAAATTCGTTTTTTTTTTTTTTTTTTTAATATAAATAAAAATAAATTATTCATCTCACTGTTATTGTATTATGTTGATCATTAACTCAGTATAAAAATATTATTTTCATAAATTGTACGCGTAAAACATGTACACTACTGCGTACACGTGTATATTTATAGAAGCTAAAATTGTACGTTTTACTGGATGTAATTCATATATTATTGTTTTAGTGGTCACATTTTTTTTTAATTTTTGTGATGTCTCACATTAAAATTGAAAAAAAAAAAAAATTTTAAAACATATATATATATATATATATAATTGCTCTTTTCTGTAAAAAAAGAAAACACTAATATTTCTATAAGTAAAATTGCTATATATATTATAACGTGTTTTATTTTGCTTTATTTTATTTTCTTACCGTATTTTATTTTGCTTTATTTTATTTTCTTACCGTATTTTATTTTTTTTTTTGCTTTTTTTTTTTTTTATTTTTATTTTTTTAATATTTTAAATGGTTCTCTTTTGTTTATAAATATAAGTACAATTTTTAAACATTTCCTTTTAAAATGACATGGCCTTTAAATGATTTGTTAAATTGCTATTTAAACTATAATTTAAAAAAAAAAAAAAAAAAAAAAAAACGAGCTTGGTACAAACCCCCCAACACTTTTACTACATGCATTTATTAATAAATGTGTATAGATATATGTTATACACATATATGTTTTATTACATTTTTTTACCTGTTATTAATTTGTTTTTCTTTTTTTTTTTCTTTATATAATTTTTTTTATCTAAGGATATAAATTTCTCAACATATCTATATATTATACATTTGACACTATTGAATAATAATTAGTGTATATAAATTTTAAAAAAAACCAATAATGAAGCAAACTGTTAATAAATAGTAACTGAAATAACAAGTTCATTATATTCTTATTAGTATTATATTTTTTCTATCAAATTAAATTTTCTGAGCATTTTAAAAAAAAAAAAGAGTTTATTACTTTTTTTTAAGAAATAAAAAATGTGTTCATGTGTTCACATGCAATTTAAAAAATGTTATAATATGCTAATTAATCCCAAAGATATTATAAAATATTTGGTAGCAAAAAAAAAATTTTATATGTTGTATTTTTTTACCATAAGCGTGATATACTTTTGTTTATTTTAACAAGAGATGTGTTACTCTTTGGAAAAAA
>NW_022298539.1:0-1007 GCF_002776525.5 Piliocolobus tephrosceles
CCAACATGGAGAAACCCCGTCTCTACTAAAAATACAAAATTAGCTGGGCATGGTGGTGCACACCTGTAATTCCAGCTACTCAGGAGGCTGAGGCAGGAGAATCGCTTGAACTCGGGAAGCAGAGGTTGTGGTGAGCTGAGGTCACACCTTTGCACTCCAATCTGGGCAACAAGAGCAAAACTCCGTCTCAAAAAAAAAAAAAGAAAAGAAAAGAAAAAGAAATATTTGAGACTAGGTAATTTATAAAGAAAAGAGGTTTTAATTGACTCACAGTTCTGCATGGCTGGGAGGCTTCAGGAAACTGACAATCATGGCGGAAGGCGGAAGGGAAGCAGGCACCTTCTTTACAAGGTGACAGGAAAGAGATAGACGAGGAAGAGGAACTGCCAAACACTTATAAAACCATCAGATCTCGTGAGAACTCACTCACTATCATGAGAGCAGCATGGGGGGACCACCTCCATGATCCCATCACTTCCCACCATGTCGCTGCCTTGACACGTGGGGATTATAATCCAAGATGAAATTTGGGTAGGAACACAGAGCCAAACCATAACACATGGATTTGCTGTGCTGTTCAGATGTGCTCATCTGTAAAAATGCTTACCACCTCACACCTGGCACTTTGCTAATGCTCAAAGGTCATTAGTTCTTGTCCCTATCCTGGCAGTGAACTGCCTAAGGTAACACATCAAAATCAAGTGAGAACTCTAGGCGCCTGGCTCCCAGACCTCTTTCCAAGAGGCTGATGGACACAGATACATTAAGACATGCACAGTTGGGTTAAAGCAGAAGGACTCATTTCCATCATTACTTTACTCTGACTACGATCATTAACAAAATATGCCATGACATCCTGTCTGAAGACTTCTTGGCAACTGTATTTTCCTCGTGTTTTTGTTGTAGTAAAAGTTGTTGCATTGTTCCATATGCTCAGTAGCCACGTGTAGCTATTTAAGTCTAAATTAAAATTAAACACAATTTAAAATTCAGTTCCTCAGCCACAG
>NW_022298541.1:0-2887 GCF_002776525.5 Piliocolobus tephrosceles
CATAAAGGCTATGCCAAAGCTATGTTGGGGTCAGCCAGGAAGGATTTGTGGGGGTCTCCTTGAAAATATTACAATAATCGAAGAAATCCTCAACCTATTGCCTCTCAGTACTGTTGGTCTCTTGTACTTGATTTTTCCCCTTAAGTTTTATTCCAATTTCTAACATTATCATTCCCTCTTCCTTCTCAGCAACTAGTCCTCCAAAGTAGAACTTAAACACAATGACCACACATGGCCCTGCAACAGAGCATATCCTTCTACATTTAGCATGCAATCATGAATCACAGGTATAAGACCCTTTGAACAGACATGATTTTGGTGACTACATGTAAGACTTATTGCTTTTACCCAAGAAGAGGATCAGGCATCCTAAGTAGCTCAGAAATTTTTCTGGAGCTCTTGAATGTGTATAGGCAAGAAAGAGGAAGCAACCCATTGCCTTACATGAGGCATACTATCTTCTGATGTTTTCTTTTGAATTCAGGATTTCAAGGTTGGGGAAGGAGTGGGAAAGTAGCCATGGACATGTGAGAATGTGGATGATCCTTTTACATTGTCAGGAATGGTCAAACTCTATGCTTTATGTTGTTTGCTAAAAGACACTTTCCAAAGCTTTCAACAGAAAATATAATGGCACACGTGCCTATTCTTGGTGAACCCAGACTTTTTATCTAGTCTGTGATAGTCAATTTCGAAGGACTGCTTAGGGTAATGATTCCTTCAAGTTGTAAAGATGAAGGGCAGTTTTTGGACAATTCCCATTTTGCTGTAGGAAAACTAATCTGGAAGAAGTAAAAGGGAGAGATTGAAGTGGGAGAGAACGGAGGTGGAAAATGAGTTGAGTTGATCAAATATTTGTTAAGCACCCACTGTATGTCGGGCCCTTACAAGGAAGCAAGCAAAGAACAAAAGCATGTTGCTCCTAAGAAGCCAGAGGCCAGTAACCTGGATTGCTATAGACCAGGAAAACGTCCACAAGCCCCTACAATACAGCACTGGCATAGGATGAAGAAGAAGTTTCTTTCTGTGAGATAAATAGCATACAACCAAATAAGAAAGCCAAAAGTTACACAAAGTTCAAAAACCTAAGGAACCAACCCTTAAGAGATCTGATTGTCAGTGGTGACTTTGGAAGGAAAGTTATTATTAGGATCATTTTAGTACTAAGAGTTTTGAGCTGTCTATCCAATATTTGCATCTGCACCTCTGCCTTGGTAATACTGTGTGTGTGTGCGTGTTTGTGTGTGCACGTGACTTTTCACGTGTTTGAAATATATTATCTATCCCACACTCCACATAAGTTTGGAGGTTAATTACATACAGGTTGATCTGAATCTATACTCTTAGGGACGGAGTTAAGCTACTCTGTCACATTGTGAAGAGTTGATATGTAAGAGACTCTGAACATCTTATAAATTATGTTTAAAATGTTTCCTTTTTGGTGAAGGGAAGAATAAGTATTTGTAAACAAATGCAAAAATATCTTTAACTCAACAAAAGAACAGTTAGTTAGCCTTGTTATGATTAGCAGAGAGGATAGCTGAAGACACTATAAAATCACTCAGCAACAAGATTTGACAAAACCTTAAAGATGGCTCTATTTTTCCGGTTTTATACAGGAAAATATTAAGGCCCTGGGAATTGAAGTACTTTTCCCAACAGCGGAGTAAATGTCAGAGTCAAGGCTATGTTTTACATCTTGGTTTTCCCACGCATCCCACCCTATGGTTCTGTTGTGCAGTTCCTTTGTGTGACTCCTCAAATCCTGGTTAAAGGTGATACCATATCCAATTGTATCAACTCAGTAGCACAAAACACCAGGGAATTGATTCATAAGAGTATTAACCTTGTGGCATTACTGAAGACCCATCTGATTAGTAGTTATCAAGTAGTCACCCTGGCTAAATATATGGGTTTGATTTTTAATTTTGAAAGTGAAAAATATTTTAAAATATATGTCTTATATCCATATCCCCAGGAAATTTTAATCAAGTTTTAAAACTTCCAAATTTAGATAAACTAATGTTTTTTGTTGTTTTAATTTTCACTCAATGAAAATAGAAAAAAACTAATTGGATAGAACAGCACAGCAGAAGCATTCCTTATAGCCAAAAATGGGATGCAACAAGACTGAAGAAGAAAATGCAGGACAGTGCTTAAAAAAGCAGTCTAATGAAAAGTGGGGTCTCCTCAGGATGTCCTTAGGTAGACATTGCAGCAGAACTGCAAAGTTTTCTTTAGAAGGCTGGGGAAGAGAGGAGGAAACAGAGAAGGGGCAAGAGTGGAAAACAGAATGAGGCTCAGAATACCAAGCATCAGTGCTGTCCCCATCACCTTCCTCACTTGATCGCTGGATGATCTTGGGCAAGTGTCTTCCTTCCCCTCAGCTCATTTCCTCATCTGTTAGGTAAGTTACCAGACAAGATGGGCTTTGATGTTCATTGTAACTCTAACTTATCTTCCCAAAGTTACAAGCAAAGAACAAATAAAAACAAAAGATTTTTTAAAACCCCTAATGTAACTTGAATTCTTACAAATAAGCAATGGTACATCATACTTTTACAAAGCCCTTCTGTGATTTCATTTTTAAAATCATTTCAAGTTTTATTTTACTTCAAATTAAGATAATGGGAGATGAAGTGTTAAATGGGTTCATGCAGGAATATATGTAAGAGACACAAAAATCCAAAATAGGTAATTGTTATATAGTAGTTCCCTTTACTGAGGGGGAGCAGACAAAAGAATGTTAGAAAAAACTTCAATAAGTGGATTATATAGAATGTGCTTTAAAAGAGTTTGGTATTTTATTGAGTGGGAAAGAGCAATATGGGGACTTATTTTTCAAGGGTTAAAGCTATGCAAAATGAGTCAATTACAGAGATAGGCT
>NW_022298542.1:0-1155 GCF_002776525.5 Piliocolobus tephrosceles
TATAATTTCAGTTTCTGTGAATTTGCTGAGGATTATTTTATGGTCGATTGTGTGGCTGATTTTAGAGTATATGCCATGTGCAGATGAGAAGAGTGACTGTTGTTTTGGGGTGAAGAGTTCTGTAGACGTCTGTTAGATCCATTTGGTCAAGTGTCAATGTTCTGGTCCCTAATATTTTTGTTAGTTTTCTGCCTTAATGATCTAATACTGTCAGCGGGATGTTGAAGTTTCTCATTGTGACTATGTGGCTAGCCGCATTTCTTCAATGATCCCTAAGAACTTGGTTTTATAAATCTAGGTGCTCTTTTTCTGGGTGAATACATATTTAGGATATTTAGGTTTTCTTGTTGAATTGACCTCTTTACTAATTTGTAATGCCCTTCTTTGTCTTTTTTTAATGTTTATTGTTTTAAAGTCTGTTTTATTTTTCAGAAATTTGAATAGCAATATGTGGGTTTTTTTTTTTTTCGTTTTCTTGGTAGATTTTTCTCCATCATTTTATTTGAATCTATGAGTGTCATTGACTGTGAGATGGATATCTTGAAGACAGCATAGAGTTGGGTCCTGTTTCTTTATCCAACTTGCCACCCTATGCCTTTTTAGTGTGTGTTTCACCCATTTACATACAAGGTGATGTTGATATGTGTGAATTTTATTCTGTCGTAGTGTTGTTAGCTGGTTATTATACATATGTGATTATGTGCTTGCTTTATGGTATCAATGGTCCAGGTACTTACGTGTGTTTTTTTGTGGCAGGTGTTAATGGTCTTTCTTTTCCATATTTATCATACCCTTCAGGACCTCTTGTAAGGCAGGTCTTAAAGGTGTAGTAGGTCCTTGTATTCCCTTAGCATTTACTCGTCTAAAAAGGATCTTATATCTCTTCGGCTTATGGGGCTTAGTTTGATTGAATATGAGGTTCTTGGTTGAAGAATACTGAATATAGGCTCCCAGTCTCTTCTGGCTTGTACGGTTTCTGCTGAATGATCTGCTGCTTGTTAGCCTGATGAATGGGGTGCTCTTTATAGGTGATCTGCCCCTCCTCTGTCTTTTTCTTTCATTTTGATATTGGGGAATCTGATGACTATGTATCTTAGGAATGGCCATCTTGTACAGCATCTCAAAGAGGTTCCCTGCATTCCCTGAATTTGAATG
>NW_022298544.1:0-1774 GCF_002776525.5 Piliocolobus tephrosceles
AGTTTTTATACTAGAGATTTTTAAATTTATACCTTGTAGCTAGATTTAACACTGATTCAAAGACTTTTATAGTCAACTTTCTACTTGATATGTATACTTAGTTTTCTAATACGCAACTCAAAACAATCATACCCCAAACTTAGCTCTCAGACTCTAACATGTCATCAATACCACCACTTCTTCTTACAATCTTTGCCATCTCAGTTTAAGGCAACTGTGATCTTTGTTTTATAAACCTGTGAAATTGTATCTGTTACTTGCTTCTTTATAGAGGCCAAAATAGGCTTAGCACAAAATATATTCCTAGTGTGATAGATTTTAAAAATATCCTCTTTAAAAGGATATTGAAGATGTCCTCTTAAATGTATTCGATTAACATTTTCTTTGTCCTAACACCAATATTAACACACCTTTTTTTTGGACAGATGTCTGATATTCTTTTATTTCTTTGCTACCTCTATTAATGAGTCATTTTATTTTCTAAGATTAAATGTTTAATGCTCTTTTAAACAAAAGAAAAGAACTATTTAAAACCCAGTTTGAAACTAAGCATTTAAATTGTTTTTAGATATTGACTTGATTTGTGATTACTGAGATGTTTAAATCATTTTTAACAACTTCTTTTATGTTTTCTACTTTCTCTGCTTTAAAAAATATTATTCTTGTCTTTTGATGAATTCATGCAGCTACCTTACATTTATTTTTCTCTAATGGTTTGAAAGTCTGACATCTCATTAGTATTTTTTAAATGGTTCCCCTTGAAATTTTAACATGTGTATTTAAGCTTTGCTACTTCTATGCAATGCCTTTGTTAATCATTTTCTTTATATTTTTCTCATGTAAATCAAGAATCTTAGCAATTATTTTGCTCTTCCTCCCACTCCCTGCCATCTTCTGTATCCGCACATTGAAAAGCCTCCTCTACATTCAGATAAGCAATACATTAAATCCAAAATCAAAGGTCCTATTGTTTTCTTCCAAAGCTACCTTTATTTATGCCTAAGCATAAATTATACCGGTTTTATTGTTCTTCATTATTTCTTATACAATCTCTCTCTCAGACTTATTGCTCCTTTTTTCAAAATGTCTCCTCTAGTAATTCTTCTAGACAGGGGTGGACATTGGGAAACACTGTGTGTTTAGGCATGCTTTCAGTGTTTTTATCTTGTGCTCACAGTTGAATGTTGGTTTGGTTAAAGAAAGAGTTCTAGTGAAATAATCATACTGCACATTTGACAGATAATTCTTCAGAGTCTTGCACTTACTATTACTAATGAGAATTCAGATGTCTATCTGCTGTTATTCATTTCATAGCAGCCTCTACTTCCATCCCATCCCATAGAACTTCCAATGGAGTTCTCCTTGGTGTTCTGAAATTTCTTTCTGATATGACAACGTATTGATCATTTTAAATTTACTTTCTTATTTTAGGTAGACAATACAAATCTAAGGACTTGTGCTTCCTTTTCAGAGCCTTTAAAGGAACTTTTAAAAATTATGTGTTAACTATCTTTCTTCCTACTCTCCCCACTCTGTTGTCACTTTTGTATATAACAAGTACTGATGGTTGATGGAATTCGATGTCTTCTTTTATGTATTAAATTTTATTTTGTCTCCTTGCCTTCCTCTCCACTTCCCTGTCCCTATTGTCTTATACACATACACACACATACTCACACACACTTGTGTGATGTATTGTAGAATTCATTGACCAATATCTCAGCTCGCTAATTGACTGAATTTAGCTGACTTCTTTTAACCTTATCTATTGATG
>NW_022298545.1:0-1194 GCF_002776525.5 Piliocolobus tephrosceles
AAAAAAAAAAAGAAAACTGCAAAATGCTATTGGGAAAAGAGCATATCTTCAAGACCTTGGAGTAAGCAGAGAGGACACAAAAAGTGATCATGTCTTTGGGAGGCTGAGGTAGGAGGATTGCTTGAGCCCAGGAGTTAGAGGCCAGCTGGGACAAAACAGCGAGACCCCATCACTACAAAAAAATTAAAGGCCAGGCGCGGTGGCTCATGCCTGTAATCCCAGCACTTTTGGAGGCTGAGGCAGGCAGATCACTTGTGGTCAGGAGTTCGAGACCAGCCTGCTGGCCAACAGGGTGAAACCCTGTAGTAAGCACAAAAATGAGCTGGATGTGGTGGCAGGTGCCTGTAATCCCAGCTACTCGCAAGGCTGAGGCGGGAGAATCACTTGAACCTGAAAGGCAGAGGTTGCAGCGAGATGAGATCACTGCACTCCAGCCTGGGTGACAGAGCAAGACTCCATCTCAAAAAAACAAAAATAAAAATAAGTAAATAAATAAATAAAATAAAAAACATCTCCGCTTGGAACCATGTAGCAACTTCAGAGCTGGCTTGGAGGACTCTGGCACTGTGTGGAAGGAATGAAGACTCACACGTTAGGTCTTCCTTCCCACTGTGCCTGGAGGGAGCCGATAAGCTGCGGGCTGGCTGGCTGGCTGGCTGGCTGGGAGCTCCTTCCAGGCATCAGGATCGCTGCCAAGGACAGCCATTCTGACAGCCACAGTACCCTTTTTGTTAGGGCTAATAAATCCCCTCTTGTTTTAGTGAGAAGGAGTTAGGGTTATTACATTTTGATAACCAAAAGGAAAGTCCACTTACATGGGAAAAGGGGACAGAGTTCTAGTTTCTTCAGCCAGATGGACCCAAGAAGATTTCTCACGCCCCTTAGCCCTGGCCCCTGATGGGTTTAAGAATCTGAGGGGATGCTCATAATTTTCATTGTTCAGAACCCCTCCGAAAAATGTTCAACTTAGGCCGGGGACAATGGCTTGCGCCTGTAATCCCAGAACTTGCGGAGGCCATTGCAGGCAGGTCACTTGAGGTCAGGAGTTCACGGCCAGCCTGGCCAACAGGGTGAAACCCCCGTCTCTACTAAAAATACAAAAATTAGCCAGGCATGGTGGCATGCTCCTGTAATCCCAGCTACTCAGGAGCCTGAGGCACAAGAATTACTTGAACATGGGAGACGGAGGTTGCA
>NW_022298547.1:0-1829 GCF_002776525.5 Piliocolobus tephrosceles
CTATGGAGACAAAGGAAATATCTTCAGACAAAAACTAGGAAGAACCTATCTGAGAAACTGCTTTCTGATGTGTGAATTCATCTCACAGAGTTACACCTTTCTTTTCATGGAGGAGGTTTTCAGTACTGTTTTTGGGGAATCTGAGAAGGGATACTTTGGGTGGCATTGAAGCCTATGGTGACAAAGGAAACACCTCAGATAAAAACTCTACAGAAGCTTTCTGAGAAACTACTTTGTAATGTGTGAATTCATCTCACAGAGGTGTACGATTCTTTTCATGCATCACTTTGGTACCACTGTTTGGGGAGTCTGAGAAGGGATATTTGTGATCCCATTGAAGCCTTCGGTGACAAAAGAAATATCATCAGATGAAAGCTAGAAAGAATCTTTCTGTGAAAGTTCTTTGTGATTTGTGAACTCATCTCACGGAGTTACACTGTTCTTTTCATTGAGCAGCTTGTGAAAACTGTTTCTGTGGTGTCTGCAAAGGGATATTTGGGAGCACATTGAGGTCTATCGTGAAAAAGGAAATATCCTCATATAAAAACTAGAAAGAATCTTCCTGAGAAACCGCTTTGTCATGTGTGAATTCATCTCACAGAGTTACGCTCTTTTCATTGAGCAGTTTGTTAACACTGTTTTCTTGGAAAAGGCAATATGATATTTTGGAGCACATGGAAGCTTGTGGTGATAATGGAAATATCCTCAGACAAAAACTACAAAGAAGCTTTCTGACACACTTCTTTGTGATTTGTGAATTCATTGCACAGTGTCACAGCTTTCATTTCATGGAGCAGTTTGCTAACACTGCTTTTGTGGAATCTGCAAAGGGATATTTGGGAGTGCATTGAGGCCGATAGTGCAAACGGAAGTATTCTCATAATAAAACTGGAAAGAAGCTTTCTGAGAAACTGCCTTGTGATGTGTGAATGCATCTCACAGAGTTCCCCCGTTCTTTTCATTGAGCAGTTTGATAACACTGTTATTGTAGAATCAGCAATAGGATATTTGGGAGGGCATTGAAGCTTATGGTGACAAGGAAAATACCCTCATATAAAAATTAGAAAGAAGCTTTCTGAGAAACCACTTTGTGATGTGTGAATTCATCTCACAAAGCTACACTGTTCTTTTCACTGAGCAGTTTGATAACACTGTTTTCCTTGAATCTGCAATGGGATATTTCGGAGTTCATTGAAGCTTATGGTGATAAAGGAAATATCCTCAGACAAT
The DNA here is from genome assembly GCF_002776525.5 of Piliocolobus tephrosceles. Lineage (NCBI taxonomy): Eukaryota > Metazoa > Chordata > Mammalia > Primates > Cercopithecidae > Piliocolobus > Piliocolobus tephrosceles. Next base: position 1,231 of record NW_022298547.1, read on the forward strand.
AGCTAAAAAGAAACTTCCTCAGAAATTGCTCTGTGGTTTGTGAATTCATCACACAGAGTTACAGGATTCTATTCATGGAACAGTTTGGTAGCAGTGTTTTTGGGCAATCTGAGAAGGGATAATTGGGATCACAGTGAAGCATATGGTGACAAAGGAAATATTCTCGTATACAAACTAGAAAGAAGCTTTCTGAGATACTTCTTTCTGATTCGTGAAATAATCTCACAGAGTTACACCTTTCTTTTATTTTTATTTTATTTTATTTTATTTTATTTTTTTATTATACTTTAAGTTCTAGGGTACATGTGCATAATGTGCAGGTTTGTTACATATGTATACTTGTGCCATGTTGGTGTGCTGCACCCATCAACTCATCAGCACCCATCAATTCATCATTTATATCATGTATAACTCCCCAATGCAATCCCTCCCCCCTCACCCCTCCCCATGAGAGGCCCCAGTGTGTGATGTTCCCCTTCCCGAGTCCAAGTGAACTCATTGTTCTGTTTCCACCTATGAGTGAGAACATGCGGTGTTTGGTTTTCTCTTCTTGTGATAGTTTGCTAAGAATGATGGTTTCCAGCTGCATCCACGTCCCT
>NW_022298548.1:0-2720 GCF_002776525.5 Piliocolobus tephrosceles
TTTGTGGCGTTCTCTGTATTTCCTGAATTTGAATGTTGGCCTGCCCTGCTAGGTTGGGGAAGTTCTCCTGGATGATATCCTGTAGAGTGTTTTCCAATTTGGTTCCATTTTCCCCCTCACTTTCAGGCACCCCAATCAGACGTAGATTTGGTCTTTTGACATAATCCCATACTTCTTGCAGGCTTTGTTCATTTCTTTTTCTTCTTTTTTCTTTTGGTTTCTCTTCTCGCTTCATTTCATTCATTTGATCCTCAATCGCTGATACTCTTTCTTCCAGTTGATCGAGTCGGTTACTGAAGCTTGTGCATTTGTCACGTATTTCTCGTGTCATGGTTTTCATCTCTGTCATTTCGTTTATGACCTTCTCTGCATTAATTAGTCTAGCTGTCAATTCTTCCACTCTTTTTTCAAGATTTTTAGTTTCTTTGCGCTGGGTACGTAATTCCTCCTTTAGCTCTGAGAGGTTTGATGGACTGAAGCCTTCTTCTCTCATCTCATCAAAATCATTCTCTGACCAGCTTTGATCCGTTGCTGGCGATGGGCTGTGCTCCTTTGCAGGAGGAGATGCGCTCTTATTTTTTGAATTTCCAGCTTTTCTGCCCTGCTTTTTCCCCATCTTTGTGGTTTTATCTGTCACTGGTCTTTGATGATGGTGACGTACTGATGGGGTTTTGATATAGGTGTCCTTCCTGTTTGATAGGTTTCCTTCTGACTGTCAGGACCCTCAGCTATAGGTCTGTTGGAGATTGCTTGAGGTCCACTCCAGACCCTGTTTGCCTGGGTATCAGCAGCAGAGGTTGCAGAAGATAGAATATTGCTGAACAGCGAGTGCACCTGTCTGATTCTTGCTTTGGAAGCTTCCTCTCAGGGGTGTACTCCACCCTGTGAGGTGTGGGGTGTCAGACTGCCCCTAGTGGGGGATGTCTCCCAGTTAGGCTACTCAGGGGTCAGTGACCCACTTGTGCAGGCAGACTGCCCCTTCTCAGATCTCAACCTCCGTGTTGGGAGATCCCCTGCTCTCTTCAAAGCTGTCAGACAGAGTCTTTCGCGTTTCACAGGCTTCTCCTCCTTTAGCTGAGCCCTGTCCCCAGAGGCGCAGTCTACAGAGACAGGCAGGTTTCCTTGAGCTGCTGTGAGCTCCACCCAGTTCCAGCTTCCCAGCGGCTTTAGTTACCTACTTAAGCCTCAGCGATGGCGGGCGCCCCTCCCCCAGCCTCGATGCTGCCTTGCGGTTAGATTGCCGCAGACTGCTGTGTTAGCAAGGAGAGAGGCTCCGTGGGCGTGGGACCCTCCCGGCCAGGTGTGGGATACAATCTCCGGTGTGCCGGTGTTACAGCGCAGTATTGGGGTGGGAGTTACCCGATTTTCCAGGTGTTGTGTGTCTCAGTTCCCCTGGCTAGGAAAAGGGACTCCCTTCCCCCTCGCGCTTCCCAGGTGAGGCGATGCCTTGCCCTGCTTCAGCTTTCGCTGGTCGGGCTGCAGCAGCTGACCAGCACCGATTGTCCGGCACTCCCGAGTGAGATGACCCCAGTACCTCAGTTGAAAATGCAGAAATCGCCGGTCTTCTGTGTCGCTCGCGCCAACTTTCTCAAATATTTTAAAGGCAATATAATTTGCCTGTCTGGTTTATCGCTCAAATCATCAATCAGGTTGGATTCTATATATCTTCTTTCCTACTCTATTTCCAGGAAGTCCACTAGTCCTAGAAAAGCATGAAGCAGAGCCATTCTCATTGGTTCACAGACCTGCAGCCTTATATGGATCTGCTCCAGCTGACCAGAGGCTTATTAGCATGCTATTTCTATACTCTTGTATGTTACAGACTTTTTCAGTGCTTTATTATAGGACAATAGAAGAACAATAGAAGATTTTTTTTCCCTTATTATTGTTAGTTTTAATTTTTGTTTCCATTTTTTGGTTATTTTTGTTGGCTTGTTAAGTTTTGGGTTTAAAAAAATGAATAAAACAAACTACCTAAAATATTCAATGTTCATATAAAGCATAAATTAATAGCATCATTCCACATATCAAAACATAGAACCTGAAGGTGCAAATTCACCCAAGGGGTAGAAACAACTCCTAAAGCAAGACAGAAAACAGCTCATGATAAATGTTCCCCATGTTACAGTTTAACTTTCGTTTAAACATTTACAATGATTTAAAGTACATTATAGAATTACACAAATAACAAACTGGTCTATTCTCCTGTTGCTTGTACTCCCCTCATTTTAAGCTTATTTCATTAAGTGACAATAGGAATCATTAAGCTAAATGCATACTCTGCATATTAAAATTTTTGTATGCAAACATTTCCAGGTTTTAACTGAAGTGAAACTTAGTAGTAACCTAAGGGAATGCACAGTCACCTAGTCATGTTACTATCAGGCCACTGAGGATAATTGAGGACTGAAGGCATTTGATGAGAACAAAAATATTAGTTTCAGATTTTGTACCTAGAGAGATATAGAATCAATGGGCGGCAGAACAGAGAGCAGCATAGATATCCAAACTTCCAAATTCTCATACTTAAAAGCTCATCTCATGATCTTCTCAAGTTTTCTCTAGGCCTGGGTTGTGTCAGTGAAAGACAAATGCACTGGGGTATTTATATCTAATGGAGAAAATAATAAAGCAGTGCAACTGGATAGCAGTTGATGCGAGCAATTGATACTTTATAATTTGTTGATTTCATTATGTGAGCACACATATTTAATTTATAT
>NW_022298550.1:0-3355 GCF_002776525.5 Piliocolobus tephrosceles
CAGGGAGAAAGGGACAGAGTTCTGTGGGGGAGAAACGGAAGAGGTTCCAAGGAGAAAGGGGTGGGGTTTGCTGGGGGGGACAAAGGGACAGGGTTGGGGGGGTGGGAGAAAGGGGGGGGGTTTGTGGGGGGCAGAGAGGGACAGGATTCGGGGGGGAGAAAGGAACAGGGTTCTGGGGGAGAAACAGAAGGGGTTCCAGGGAGAAAGGGGTGGGATTTGCAGGGGTGGGGTGAAAGGGACAGGATTCCTGGGAGAAAGGGAGGGGCTCAGGGGAGAACCACAGGTTTTCCACTCCTAGCTCCTCTTTGAGGGGACCCATACCTGACTTCACAGGAGACGGCTCCCTTGTCCACAGGGAGTGCTCTGGGGGGCCAAAAACGCCCTGCAGAGCTCAGCCCAGTGGGTGGCAGACACTCACCACTGTCACAGTGATGGTGGCTGGCATGTCCCCAGCCAGGCACAGTACTAAGGGCCTTCTGGGAATTTGCTTTTTCACCAGGAGGGAAACTACCACTATTTCCTTTATTCAGAGCTTTAGTGTCCACAGGTGGTGGGGCTGTCTGCACCTCCCAGGTGGGATCGGACTCTGCGAGGCGGGCTAGAAAGCCTGTGGTCTGTCCACAAAGTGACCCAGAGAGCTATCGGGACCACTGAGCATGTGTCCCTCCCTGTGGCTCCCTGGTCCTCCAGCCACGGTGCTGTCAGCCTGGGCCCCCACCCAGTATCACTGATGACCACTCCAATCTCACCCCTTTCCCTGCCAGGCTTCCCAGTGCCTCCCAGGCACTCACTTGATGGAAGCCTGAGAGCTGTTCATGACCACCCGGAGGTTCTGCAAGGCCACATCGGCGTTCTGCTTCACCACAGTCAGGCTGGCACCCTGGCCGCACCGCAGGGCTTCATTCTCTCGCTGGAAGTTGGAGACCTGCGCCTGGGGGGATGGTTATGGCTAAGGAGAGGGCAGCTCCGAGGCAATCCAGATAAAAGTCACCACCCAGCAAGGCGAGGACTTACCCATGAGGGCCTGGCACTCAGGACGGGTGCTCTGGCCTAACTGGGGGCTTGCCTCTGGGACTGGGGGCTTAACGGCTTCCCCTTCACTCCAGTATATGCCTAGCACCTAGCTCTATGGAAACAGGGACTCCTACAAGTGGATGCCCTGTGCCAAACCCCAAAGGCCCAACAGAACTCCAGGGCCTCCCTCTGTTTCAGGCCCCAACAGGAAGCAAGTGCTGTCCCCATTTGAAGTCCTTTCTCTGCTTGGGCCCAGGGGAAACCCCAGCAGAGTCTTTAATCTCTGTCTTCCTGAATTCATTATCTACGTGACTCCACAGATCAAAGGAAAACACTGAAGTCCTTTCTTTAATTACCTGGAGCAAACTGATTCTATGTGATTCCACAAATCAAAGAAAAACACTGAAGTCCTTCCTTCAATTACCTGGAGCAAACTGATTTCCTGTTTCAGTTTCACGACGTGGTTTTCTGCCTTTACAGCCCGTTTCTGTTACCCCCAAAAAAAACCACAAAAAGCATCACTGATGTCCTCACATTAATACCGGACACGGGCCTCAACGCAGGGAGGTCACCCAACCTGGCTGTGGCCCTTCACAGCCCCGTGCCCCACCCAGTCCCGCCTCCACTCTCAGACCACCCATGGGAAGGGCTCACCGTGCGGCGTTTGTGCTCTGGCCCCCTACTCCCCATGGATGGCCTCACAGGCCAGCTATGCCCAGGCACAGGGAGACAGCGATGTCAAGGGACACCGGTCTCAGAGAGCCACATGGCCCCGCTCTACCCAAGGGCAGGCTGTAGCAGCTGAGGACAGCAGCACTTTCTCAGGAGCGCTCCTGCCCCACCCAGCTCATCCGATTCAGAGAAAGAAACCCATACGGTCATCAGCTCCAGGTTCTGCTCCACTTGCTGAACCACCGACTCCAAGTCGTGGTAGTCTCTTTCCTCCTTGATCATTTTTGCTTCTAATTTCCGCTCAAGTGTCCTCACCCTTGTTAAAGAAAAACCCGAGTTGTTAATTTCTGTGGCTACTTTTAAAAGGACTACAAAAAGATACCTCATTAGCCAGATAAAACCCACTAAGAGCCTGTGATGGAACAGGCCTCAAGCATAGTGGGGAGGCAGCAGCAGCCTCAGGTCTAGACCTGCAGCGGGCGACCAGGCAGGCGTGCAGGGAAGGGCTCTCACAGCACTGCTGCTCCAACAAGGAATTTGGTGGCTTTTTGTCTAAAGTTTAAAATAAACCTTCGCCAGAGGCCGTGGCTCATGCCTATAATCCCAACGCTTTAGGAGCTTGAGGCGAGAGGATTCCTTGAGCCGAGGAGTTTGAGACATGCCCGGGCAACACAGTGAGACCCTGTCTCTACAAAAATAAAATTTAAAAATTAGCCAGGTGGGGTGGCAAACGCCTGTAGTCCCAGCTACTCAAGAGGCTGAGATGGGAGGATCACTGGAGCCAAGGAGGTCAAGGCTGCAGTGAGCCGTGATTGTGCCACTGCACTCGAGCCTGGGTGACACAGCAAGACCCTGTCTCAAAATAAACTTTTATGCAGAACACAGAAATGTGTGGGATGCTCAACATTTATATACAATAAAACCCAGATCTGGTTTGACTCTGATTACTTCATTATCATTTAAAAACGGATTTCCCTCTGTGTTAGATGTTGTGGATTGCATTCCTAACTAAAAGCTTACATACATTTCTGTTTGAGCTTCAGAGAAGCTCTGAACCTCATTCAGCTTTCTTCTCAGCTTAGAATTTTCATCTTTCAGCTGTGGAGAGAGAACATCCTTATTAGAAAGTCAGCATGTCTCGCTCAAAAGGGTGTGCGCTTCTGTAGTCTGGCTCTAGAGCCTCCTGATAAGCAGAGATGGCTGGGTCAGTGCAGCGTCCACCTGCAGCGCACTACAGAGGAAGACCACGGACAGAGGCGGGCACTTTTCAAAGACCTGTGGTCACAGATGCCAGTTAATTTTACTCAGAGGCCAGAGGCAGTGGCTCACGCCTATAATCCCAGCAGTTTGGGAGGCCAACGCGGGTGGATCATTTGAGGTCGGCAGTTTGAGACCAGCCTGGCCAACATGGTGCCCTTGTCTCTACTAAAAATACAAAAATTAGCCAGGAGTGGTGGCAGGCACCTGCAGTCCCAACTACTTGGATGGCTGAAGCAGGAGAATCACTTGAACTCGGGAGGCAGAGGTTGCAGTGAGCCGAGATCGCGCCACTGCACTCCAGTGTGAGCAACACAGTGACACACTGTCTCAGGAAAAAACAAAAATTTTGTCTTTTTTTTTTTGAAACGGAGTTTCGCTTTTGTCACCTAGGCTGGAGTGCGATGGCGCG
>NW_022298551.1:0-1051 GCF_002776525.5 Piliocolobus tephrosceles
TATTTATTTATTTATTTATTTTGAGACGGAGTCTCTCTCTGTCACCCTGGCTGGAGTGCAGTGACGCGATCTCCACTCACTGCAAGCTCCGCCTGCCGGGTTCACGCTATTCTCCTGCCCAGCACTTTGGGAGGCCGAGGCGGGCATATCACCTGAGGTCGGGAGTTTAAGACCAGCCTGACCAACATGGAGAAACTCCGTCTCTACTAAAAATACAAAATTAGCCAGATGTGGTGGCGCATGCTTGGAATCCCAGTACTCAGGAGGCTGAGGCAGGAGAATCACTTGAACCCCAGAAGCAGAGGTTGCAGTGAGCTGAGATCACGCCATTGCATTCCAGCCTGGGCAACAAGAGTGAAACTCTGTCTCAAAAAAAAAAAAGAAAGAAAAAGAAAACATGTGGGACACGTACTTTCCTAATTAACACCACTGAATAAAACCCAATGCAGTTTGCCTTCACCTTTCAGCCACCACTGCTCAATTTAAAGACTGATCATTACAGTCTCCCACTTAGAAGTAAGTCAGAGGACTTCACCATTCAAACCCCTCCTTCCTGGGGCAGAACTGAGGCTCTGCAGCTCACTGTCCCACTGGGATCCAGTGATTCCCCAGCCTCTGCAAAGGGAGCTCTGTGCCAGGCACTCCTCTCTGCTAATTCCCTCTGACAGCTAATGAAAGATGGGTGCGGTTGCCACGGCAATGCTTCCTCACCAATGCACTGCCGTGAAGATGCATTCTGAAGATACAGAATATCTAATCTAAAAATACTCTTTTGCGGCCGGGCACAGTGGCTCATGCCTGTAATCCCAGCACTTTGGGAGGCCGAGGTGGGTGGATCACCAGGTCAGGAGATCGAGACCATCCTGGTTAACACAGCCAAACCCCGTCTCTACTCAAAATACAAGAAATTAGCCGAGAATGGTGGCGGGCACCTGTAGTCCCAGCTACTCAGGAGGCTGAGGCAGGAGAATGGCGTGAACCCGGCAGGCGGAGCTTGCAGTGAGCGGAGATCACGTCACTGCACTCCAGCCTGGGCGACAGAGAGAGACTC
>NW_022298552.1:0-2982 GCF_002776525.5 Piliocolobus tephrosceles
AGGATAATGGCCTCCAGCTTCATCTATTTTCCTGCAAAACACCTGATCTCATTCCTTTTTATGGCTGCATAGTATTCCACAGCGTATATATATACCAGATGTTCTTTATCCAGTCTATCATTGATGGGCATTTCGGTTGATTCCATGTCTTTGCTATTGTGAATAGTGCCTCATTGAACATACACTTGCATATGTCTTAATAATAGAACCATTTATACTCCTTTAAATATATACCCAGTAATGGGTTTGCTGGCTTGGTGAATGCTATTTCTGTCTCTAGGTCTTTGAGAATTTGACAGACTATTTTCCATAAGGGTTGAACTAATTGACACGCCCACCAACAGAGTAAAAATATTCCTTTTTCTCCACAGCCTCACCATGATCACTTATTTTTTGACATTTTAATAATAGCCATTCTGTCTGGTGTGAGATGGTGTCTTGCTGTAGTTTTGATTGGCATTTCTCTAGTGATCAGTGATGTTGAGCTTTTTTCATATGCTTCTTGGCAGCATGTATGTCCTCTTTTGGAAGGTGTCTGTGCATGTCCTTTGCCCACCTTTTAATGGTTTTTTTCCATTTAAATTTGTTTAAATTGTTTATAGATGCTGGATATAGATCTTCATCAGATGTACAGATTACAAAAATTTTCTCCCATTCTCTGGGTTGTCTGTTTACTCTGTTGATAGTTTCTCTTGCTCTGCAGAAGTTCTTCACTTTAAACACATCCTGTTTGTCAATGCTTGCTTTTGTTGAAACTATGTTTAGCATATATGTCATGAAATTTTCTCCTGTGCGTACGTCCTGAATGGTATTGCCTAGGTTTTTTCTAAAGTTTTTATAGTTTTGGGTTTCACATTGAAGTCTTTAATCCACCTTGAGTTATTTTTGTATGTGGTAGTTTCAATTTTCTGCTTAGGTCTAGCCAGTTCTTCCATCACCAGTTATTAAATAGGGAGTCCTTTACCAATTGCTTGTTTTCATCATGTTTGTCAAAGATCAGATGGTTTTAGGTGTGCAGTATTATTTCGGGATTCTCTATTATTTTTCCACTGGTCTATGTGTCAGTCCTTGTATCAGTACCATGCTGTTTGGTTACTGTAGCCTTGTAGTATAGTTTGAAGTCAGGTAGCATGATGCCTCCAGCTTTTTTTGTTTGTTTGTTTAGGATGGCCTTGGCTATTTGGGCTCTTTTTTGGTTACATATGAATTTCAAAATAGATTTTTGTTTCTAGTTGTGTGAAGAATGTCAGTGAAAGTTTAGTGGGAATAGCATTGAATCTATAAATTGCTTTGGGCAGTATGGCCATTTTCACCATACTGATTCTTCCTATCCATTAGGAAGGAATGTTTTTCCATTTTCTTGTGTCACCCCTGATTTATTTGAGCAGGGATTTGTCTTTCTCCTTGTAGAGATACTTCACTTCCCTTGTTAGTTGTATTCCTAGCTATATTATTCCTTTTGTGGCAGTTAGGAATGAAAGTTCATTCATGATTTGGCTTTCAATTTGCCTGTTGTTGGTGTATAGGACTGCTAGTGATTTCTGTACACTGATTTTGTATCCTGAGACTTTGCTGAAGTTGTTTATCAGCATAAGAAGCTTTTGATATGAGACAATGGGGTTTTCTAGATATATGATCATGTCATCTGCAAACAAAGATAGTTTGACTTCCTCTCTTCCTATTTGAATACGCTTTATTTATCTATTTTGCCTGAGTGCCCTGGCCAGAACTCCCAATACTATGTTGAATAAGAGTGGTGAAGGAGGGAATCCTTGTCTTGTGCTAATTTTCAAGAGGAATACTTCCAGCTTTTGTCCATCCAGTATAATATTGGCTGTGAGTTTGTCATATACGGCTCTTATCATTTTAATGTATGTTCCCTCAACACCTAATTTATTGTGAGTTTTTAATAAGAAAAAATGTTGAATTTTATCAAAAGCTTTTTTGGCATCAATTGAGAAAATGTTGTAGTTTTTATCTTTATTTCTGTTTATGTGATGAATCACATTTGTTCATTTGTATATGTTGAACCAACCTCACATCCCAGAAATCAAGCCTACTTGATCCTGGTGGATAAGCTTTTGATGTGATGCTGGATATGATTTGACAGCATTTTGATGAGAATTTTTGCATCAACATTTGTTAAGGATATTGGACTAAAGTTTTCTCTTTTTTTGTTTGTGTCTGCCGGGTTTTGGTATGAGGATGGTGTTGGCCTCATAGAATGAGTTAGAGAGATATTACTCCTTTTCAATTTTTTTTGGAATGGTTTCAGTTGGAATAATACCAGTTCTTCTTTAATAACCACATTTTAACTTACTTGCCTCTGAGATAATCCCGTCTCCAAATAATGCCACATGTAAATTTCAACATAAGATTTTAGTGGGGATGCAACTGAACCTATTATAGTGGAAAAGGAAGTGGCAGACCTATACGTAATTATTACCCATGTTTAGTTATAAACACACACACATGCGTATCAATTATATTTAAAAACCACACCTATCTTTCTCAAAATTCTAAATCAGCTTTTGAATTTAAACACCACATGGTTAATTGTGGAAATTTCTGAATAGGAGGCTGAATTTTGGAGGAACTTTCCAAAGGGGAGAATTGTGATTTCTACCTATTTTTAAAATTTTTGCAACAGAAATATATGCAGTGTTCATTTGTAAGTAAAGTATTGAAATAAGCCTAAGAAAAGCATGAGGAGCAGTCCAGTGGGAAGATAAAGTATCAGTAAGCTCATGGAACACCAAGAAAAAAAGTCCTTAGAATTTACATGACTTAACACAACAAGTTAATTTTTTGGCACAGAAATTCTGATTTTAGTTGGCAGGGTGTTATGGGCTGAATTGTGACTCACCCCAAAAATTCATATATCCAAGTCGTCAAGCCCAGTATCCCAGAATGTGACTGTATTTGAAGACAGAAACTTTGAAGAGGTAATTAAGGTAAAATGAGGTCCTAAGGTTAGGTTCA
>NW_022298553.1:0-6669 GCF_002776525.5 Piliocolobus tephrosceles
CTCCTCCTTCCCCTCCTCCTCCTCTGCTTTTCCTTGCCCTCCTCTTTGTCCTTGCTCTTGCATTTGCTCTTCTTTTTCACAGCTTTTCCTTCCTCTTTGCTTTTTCCTTGGCCTGGTCCTTGGAGGGAATTTGCCTTCCTTATCTTCCTTGCTGCTCTCCTTGGGGTCCACCTCCTCCAGCCCCAGCCCTGAGGTCTGAGCAGCTTTGGTCTGAAGGCTGGGAGGTAGGGCTGAGTTGCGGGGGCTGCTGGGCAGGGCCCTCCGCTTCTATCACATCAGAGATGTTGTCTGGCACGGGAAACATCTACCCTCTGCTGTGTGTGCAATGCTTCGCTGTGTGTCCCACGCTTCCCTCTCAAAGTCGGGGTCTTTCATGAAGCAGGACAGCATTTAGCAGCGATGGGTCCCTCAGGGTCACTGATAGCGATGCCTGCTCCTTCTTCCCTCCTAGTGTCTGAGAGAGGAGCCCTCGGCAGGGGCCTGGGCCTGCCCCGCTTCTGAGAGCGCCTGGGAGCCCAGGTGCAGCCCTCGTGGGAGCTGCCTGCTCCTCGGCCTCCAGGCCTTTGTGGAGGACATGTGGTCTCTGGCTCTGCGCACTGCTGGGTAGCCTGGACAGCGCCTTTTGGGGAACCTGCCACTTCCCCTGTTCCTTCTCCGTGGAAAGAGTGATGTTTTGATTGGGGTTGGGGCCCGAGGGTGCCAGAGGCTTCCTGTGGTGCTGGACTCCTAGGCCCATGTCGTCCTGGAGACCTGCCAGGGTTTCTGGGTGTGTGGCTTTCCCCCAGGGCCTCCCCAGACTGTGGCTGTTCTCCTGAGGCCTTGGCTCCCACTCTCTTCCTGTCCCTGGGAAGTGGGTGGGTGGCTGTTTCTTCCAGGAAGATGGAGTCCAGGTGGGTGCAGGGAACCAAGTCCTCCACATTCTGGACTTTTGCTGAGGCTTCTGCAGTTGGAGCCAACTCTGGACGTGGAGGGGCCGCATTGGCCGCGATGTCCAAGACAACCTGGAGGTGATGCTGCGCGGTGGGGCAGGGTGACCAGGCGGGCCCCAACGGCATGTGGGCGCGGGCAGGGTCTCCGACCGTGGGATGTTGAGGACACAGAAGACAGTGGCGGACGGGGGACAGGCTGATGGAGCGTTAGGGGGCTTCTGTGGGGCGGGCGGGGTGAGGGGGTCTGGAGCTCCGGGTGGACACTGCGATCAGAAGCGTCACTGGCTCCTGGGAGCCCAAGGACCGGCTTTGCCTGTTGGCGGCCAGCGGGGACACTGAGCTGCGGCTGGGAGCCTCCATGTGGAGGAAAGTGCAATGCTTCTGGTCCTCAGTCTCCTGTTGCGCCACCGCTCCTCCAGCATGGAGTCCACTTCCAACTGCTTTTTCTCCCTCTGAAGCTGCAAAAATGGAATATTGAAAAATTCGTGAAGGTGCTTTAGGCCCAAGCTGTTCCTCCTGGAAGACTCAGCTGAGGGGAACAGGAGGAGTGGCCTCAGGCAGGATGACTCCCACGGACTCCTGTCTGGCAGTCCCCAGTACTCACACCTGGATGTGGGCAGCACTTTCTGAAGCCCGGGAGGATGCACTTGAAGGCGTACTGCTTGGTGATGGGGATCATCTGGCCAGTTGGTGGCAGTTCTTGGGCACGTCCAGGAACTTGCATCCAGGCCCATTTCGAACTCCTCTCCTTGGGTTGTTCTCCACCTGCAAGCCCTGGTCTGGCTGTTTGCATTTTCCACCCTCCACTACATTGGAGACTTCAACTCCCACGACATCTTCAGTGGTCGGGTGGTTCCCGTAGATGCTGTGGCCTGAATCCCTGCATGGGGATGTCCACCTCTACCAAATGCTTGCCCTGGGGACCGTGCCTCAGTGCGGTGGGGTGGCTGGCCCTGTCTCCCGGATCGCCGTCTTCACGTCTTCATGCCTCAGCGAAGTGCTTCAGTGGCCTCAGCTCCTGGCCTGCAGCAGGCAAGGGATGTTCTTGCCCCCGTCCGGGGCCTGCTCCGACCCCACCAGCTTCTTCAGGGCGGGAACCGTCTTTCTACTGGGACGTCCGAGCCCGGTGGCGGCTGGGAAGCTCAGCGGCAGCGGCAGAACAGCTCGACTCGCACTGTGTCCCCGCAGGACATGCCTCCCGCTAGGTCTGGGACCCGCAGCACCACGCCGCCTCCAGCCAGGGCTCCGAGCTCAGCGCAGCTCCACCCTGGCCCGCGGCCTCCAAAGCCACTGCTCTCCAGCCCTCGGCTCTGCCACCTAGGAGCCCGCTGCTCAGGGCGACAGCGAGAAACGCATTTCTGCTTAGAAGCCACCCAGTTTATGGTGGTGTGTTGTGGCGGCCTGAACGGACTCAGGCACATAGTGACTATGTCTGTGCTCTCTTTAAAATTTACTTTTCTCTTTTTAAAATTTTTATTCGTTTTCCCCGAAATCTTGATGTTTTACATAGCCTCAAATTCCTTCTTGGCAAAGTTATAATTGCTAAATATTTAGTAGTTTCAGCAATTGTCTGAAAAGACACAATTATGCTGCTTAAAAAAAAAGAAAAAGGAAGAAAGAAGAGACAGAGCAAGAGACAGAGTTTGAGAATTTGAATTTTCTGTACACATAAAGTTTCCAAATAATGTTTCTCTTCTTTTCTGTTGAAGTAAAAATACCCAAACTTTTGTGTATATATTTGTATGACTGAAATCCCTCCTAGACTGTCACCTTGCCCCTAGTTAAAAAATCAGTTATGTTCTAGAAAATGAGAAAGAAAATGTAATGAAGATAAAAACGTGTATTAAACACTGTTAATAGTGTTTGAGGATAATACAGTGATAAAATCGTGAGTTTCAAAATTCCTTATGAGCTTTGTCTGTTAAGTCCAGGGAAACAGTAACAAACATAAGCATCAAGTGTGTAGGTCATTTACGTGTCTTCATGTGGTCATGTCTACCATTTTCTCTTTTACCTTTCATAACATGGAACTCATTTCTTTAGGTAGAAGTTACGAGTTAACTAGTGATCTGGTGAGTGTACAAGTATTCTTTAAAAGTCCATTCTTTTTCTTCATTTTTGAATATTCATAGCGTTACAGAAAAATTGGAAAGTAGACGAGAAAAATACCAATAATCTCATCAGTCCAATACAATGCTATATGTGCTTTTTCAAAAAAAAAAAAAAAAAAAAGGGGGACCTTAATTTCTAAACTTAGAGAAAAATCCCTAGCTTTTGAATTATTTTATGTTCTGAATTTTTGATGAAGAGTTCTGATTTTTTTTTTTTTGAGGTGGAGTCTCGCTCTGTTGCCCAGGCTGGAGTGCAGTGGCCGGATCTCAGCTCACTGCAAGCTCCGCCTCCTGGGTTTACGCCATTCTCCTGCCTCAGCCTCCCGAGTAGCTGGGACTATAGGCCCCCACCACCACGCCTGTCTAGTTTTTTGTATTTTTTTTTTTTTTTTATTAGAGACGGGGTTTCACCGTGTTAGCCAGGATGGTCTCAATCTCCTGACCTCATGATCCGCCCATCTTGGCCTCCCAAAGTGCTGGGATTACAGGCTTGAGCCACCGCACCCAGCCTGAATTTTTTTATTTTTTATTTTTATTTTACTTTAAGTTCTAGGGTACATGTGCACATGGTACATGTGCCATGTTGGTGCCTGCATCCCTTAACTTGTCATTTACATTAGGTATATTTCCTAATGCTATCCCTTTCCCCTCCCCCAACCCCACAACAGGCCCAGTTTGTGATGTTCTCCTTCCTGTGTCCAAGTGTTCTTATTGTTCAATTTCCACCTATGAGTGAGAACATGCTGTGTTTGGTTTTGTCCTTATGATAGTTTGCTGAGAATAATGGTTTCCAGCTTCATCCATGTCCCTACAAAGGACATGAACTCACCGTTTTTTATGGCTGCATAGTATTGCATGGTGTATATGTGCCACATTTTCTTAATCCAGTCAATCATTGATGGACATTTGGGTTGGCTCCAAGTCTTTGCTATTGTGAATAGTGCTGCAGTAAACATAAGTGTGCATGTGTGATTTATAATCCTTTGAGTATATATCCAGTAATGGGATCGCTGGGTATTTCTAGATCTAGATCCTTGAGGAATTGCACACTGTCTTCCACATGGTTGAACTAGTTTACAGTCCCACCAACAGTGTAAAAGCACTCCTATTTCTCCACATCCTCTCCAGCACCTGTTGTTTCCAGACTTTTTAATGATCGCCATTCTAACTGATGTGAGATGGTATCTCATTGTGGTTTTGATTAGCATTTCTCTGATGGCTAGTGATGATGAGCATTTTTTCATGTGTCTGTTGGCTGTATGAATGTCTTCTTTTGAGGAGTGTCTGTTCATATCATTTGCCCACTTTTTGATGGCTTGTTTGTTTTTTTTTCTTGTAAATTTGTTTGAATTCTTTGTAGATTCTGGATATTAGCCCTTTGTCAGACGAGTAGATTGCAAAAATTTTCTCCCATTCTATAGGTTGCTTGTTCACTCTGATAGTAGTTTCTTTTGCTGTGCAGAGGCTCTTTAGTTTAGTTAGATCTCATTCACCAATTTTAGCTTTTGTTACCATTGCTTTTGGTGTTTTAGACATGAAGTCCTTGCCCATGCCTGTGTCCTGAATAGTATTGCCTAGGTTTTTTCTAGGATTTTTATGTTTTAAGTCTGACATTTAAGTCTTTAATCCATCTTAAATTAATTTTTATATAAGGTGTAAGGAAGGGATCCAGTTTCCGCTTTCTACTTATGGCTAGCCAGTTTTCCCAGCACCGTTTATTAAATAGGGAATCCTTTCCCCATTTCTTGTTTTTGTCAGGGTTGTCAAAGATCAGATGGCTGTAGATGTGCGGTATTATTTCTGAGGACTCTGTTCTGTTCCATTGGTCTATATCTCCGTTTTGGTACGAGTACCATGGTGTTTTGGTTACTGGAGGCTTGTAGTATATTTTGAAGTCAGGTAGCATGATGCCTCCAGCTTTGTTCTTTTGGCTTAGGATTGACTTGGCAATGTGGGCTCTTTTTTGGTTCCATATGAACTTTAATGTAGTTTTTTCCACTTCGGTGAAGAAAGTCATTGGTAACTTGATGGGGATGGCATTAAATCTATAAATTACCTTGGGCAGTATGGCCATTTTCTTTCTTTTTTTTATTATTACTTTAAGTTCTAGGGTACATGTGCATAATGTGCAGGTTTGTTACATATGTATACTTGTGCCATGTTGGTGTGCTGCACCCATCAACTCGTCAGCACCCATCAATTCGTCATTTATATCAGGTATAACTCCCAGTGCAATCCCTCCGCCTTCCCCCCTTCCAATGATAGGCCCTGGTGTGTGATGTTCCCTTTCGCGAGTCCAAGTGATCTCATTGTTCAGTTCTCACCTATGAGTGAGAACATGCGGTGTTTGGTTTTCTGTTTTTGTGATAGTTTGCTAAGAATGATGGTTTCCAGCTGCATCCATGTCCCTACAAAGGACGCAAACTCATCCTTTTTTATGGCTGCATAGTATTCCATGGTGTTTATGTGCCACATTTTCTTTTTTTTCCTTATTTATTTATTTATTTATTTATTTATTTTTTATTATACTTTAAGTTCTAGGGTACATGTGCATAACATGCAGGTTTGTTACATATGTATACTTGTGCCATGTTGGTGTGCTGCACCCATCAACTCGTCAGCACCCATCAATTCATCGTTTATATCATGTATAACTCCCAATGCAATCCCTCCCCCCTCCCGACTCCCCATGATAGGCCCCAGTGTGTGATGTTCCCCTTCCCGAGTCCAAGTGATCTCATTGTTCAGTTCCCACCTATGAGTGAGAACATGCAGTGTTTGGTTTTCTGTTCTTGTGATAGTTTGCTAAGAATGATGGTATCCAGCTGCATCCATGTCCCTACAAAGGACACAAACTCATCCTTTTTTAAGGCTGCATAGTATTCCATGGTGTATATGTGCCACATTTTCTTAATCCAGTCTGTCACAGATGGACATTTGGGTTGATTCCAAGTCTTTGCTATTGTGAATAGTGCCACAATAAACATATGTGTGCACGTGTCTTCATAGCAGCATGATTTATAATCCTTTGGGTATATACCCAGTAGTGGGATGGCTGAGTCATATGGTACATCTAGTTCTAGATCCTTGAGGAATTGCCATACTGTTTTCCATAAGGGTTGAACTCGTTTACAATCCCACCAACAGTGTAAAAGTGTTCCTATTTCTCCACATCCTCTCCAATGCCTGTTGTTTCCTGACTTTTTAATGATTGCCATTCTAACTGGTGTGAGATGGTATCTCATTGTGGTTTTGATTTGCATTTCTCTGATGGCGAGTGATGATGAGCATTTTTTCATGTGTCTGTTGGCTGTATGAATGTCTTCTTTTGAGAAATGTCTGTTCATATCCTGTCCCCACTTTTTGATGGGGTTGTTTGTTTTTTTCTTGTATATTTGTTTGAGTTCTTTGTAGATTCTGGAAATTAGCCCTTTGTCAGATGAGTAGATTGCAAAAATTTTCTCCCATTCTATAGGTTGCCTGTTCACTCTGATGGTAGTTTCTTTTGCTGTGCAGAAGCTCTTTAGTTGAATTAGATCCCATTTGTCAATTTTGGCTTTTGCTGCCGTTGCTTTTGGTGTTTTAGACATGAAGTCCTTGCCCATGCCTATGTCCTGAATGGTACTACC
>NW_022298555.1:0-1451 GCF_002776525.5 Piliocolobus tephrosceles
CAACAGTGTAAAAGTGTTCCTATTTCTCCACATCCTCTCCAACACCTGTTGTTTCCTGATTTTTTAATGATTGCCATTCTAACTGGTGTGAGATGGTATCTCATTGTGGTTTTGATTTGCATTTCTCTGATGGCCAGTGATGATGAGCATTTTTTCATGTGTCTGTTGGCTGTATGAATGTCTTCTTTAGAGAAATGTCTGTTCATATCCTTTCCCCACTTTTTGATGGGGTTGTGCCTTTGGTGTTTTAGTCATGAAGTCTTTGCCCATGCCTGTGTCCTGGATGATATTGCCTAGGTTTTCTTCTTGGGTTTTTACGGTTTTAGGTCTAACATTTAAGTCTTTAATCCATCTTGAATTAATTTTTGTATACGGTGTAAGGAAGGGATGCAGTTTCAGCTTTCTACTTATGGCTAGTCAGTTTTCCCAGCACCATTTATTAAGTAGGGAATTCTTTCCCCATTGCTTTTTTTTGTCAGGTTTGTCAAAGATCAGATGGTTGTAGCTGTGTGGTGTTATTTCTGAGGTCTCTGTTCTGTTCCATTGGTCTATGACTCTGTTTTGGTACCAGTACCATACTGTAGCCTTATAGTATAGTTTGTAGTCAGGTAGCTTGATGCCTCCAGCTTTGTTCTTTTTGCTTAAGATTGTCTTGGCTAAGATGGATTAGAGACTTAAATGTTAGACCTAATACCATAAAAACCCTAGAAGAAAATCTAGGTAGTACCATTCAGGACATAGGCATGGGCAAGGACTTCATGTCTAAAACACAAAAGCAACGGCAGCAAAAGCCAAAATTGACAAATGGGATCTAATTAAACTAAAGAGCTTCTGCACAGCAAAAGAAACTACCATCAGAGTGAACAGGCAACCTACAGAATGGGAGAAAGTTTTTGCAATCTACTCATCTGACAAAGGGCTAATATCCAGAATCTACAAAGAACTCAAACAAATATACAAGAAAAAAACAAACAACGCCATCAAAAAGTGGGCAAAGGATATGAACAGACATTTCTCTAAAGAAGACATTCATACAGCCAACAGACACATGAAAAAATGCTCATCATCACTGGCCATCAGAGAAATGCAAATCAAAACCACAATGAGGTACCATCTCACACCAGTTAGAATGGCAATCCTTAAAAAATCAGGAAACAACAGGTGCTGGAGAGGATGTGGAGAAATAGGAACACTTTTACACTGTTGGTGGGATTGTAAACTAGTTCAACCATTATGGAAAACAGTATGGCGATTCCTCAAGGATCTAGAACTAGATGTACCATATGACCCAGCCATCCCACTACTGGGTATATACCCAAAGGATTATAAATTATTCTACTACAAAGACACATGCACACGTATGTTTATTGCGGCACTATTCACAATAGCAAAGACTTGGAATCAACCCAAATGCCCATCAGTGACAGACTGGATTAAGAAAATGTGGCACA
>NW_022298556.1:0-12000 GCF_002776525.5 Piliocolobus tephrosceles
TTTTTTTGGGGGGAGCAGGGGGCATGGGGAGGTATGGAAAATTCCCTCTGTGGGCAGAAACAAGTGGCACCACGGGAAGAAACTGAAGTCTGAACTCATAGGCTCACAGAATTATTCCTTCGCAAAATGTGAATCATGTGGTCTAGAGGCTACTGCCCTCGCATAAGCTTTTTTAGTTCTGTCTTTATTTCTACTTTAATTGTCCCATCAGTGTTCATGCCCAATATTGCCTTCTAATGTGTATATACTCTATTGTAAGCCATCTAGAATCTCCTTAGATATAGGCAGGTATAAATTATATTAAAAAGCCTGAAGTGTGCTCAAAACATTTAAGTGGAAGTAATATTAAGACAAAAGAAATTGTTTTTAACCTTAAAGGAACGTAATTTGTACAAATGTTAATGACAGTTCCATCATAACCACTGAAAGCTGGAAGCAACGAAATATTTAGCAAGAGATGAGTGGCTAAAGAAAACTACCACATCAGTGAGGTAGAATGTCTCATGGCCATTTTTTTCTTTTTTTTTTTTCGGAGTCTTGCTCTGTCACCCAGGCTGGAGTACAGTGGCACGATCTTGGCTCATTGCAACCTCCACCTCCCGGGTTCAAGCAATTCTTCTGCCTCAGCCTCCTGAGTAGCTGGGACTACAGGCATGTGTCACCACACCTGGCTAATTTTTGTATTTTTAGTAGAGACGGGATTTCACTATGTTGGCCAGGCTGGCCCACGACCATTAAAAATCACCAATGTGGAGACTATACTGTTAAGGAAATTAGTATTTGAATTGATAGTAAATGAAAAAGGTAGAATAAAAACAATAGGTACACATTTATAAATATGTGACAAAATACGGCCAAGTGCAGTGACTGACACCTGTAATCCTAGCAGTTTGGGGGGCCGAGGCGGGTGGATCACCTGAGGTCAGGAGCTTGAGACCAACCTGGCCAACATGGTGAAACTCTGTCTCTACTAAAAATACAAAAATTAGCCAGGCATCGTGGCGCATGCCTGTAATCCCAGCTACTCAGGAGGCTGAGGCAGGAGAATCGCTTGAACCCAGGAGGCGGAGGTTATAGTGAGACGAGATGGTGCCACTGTAGTCCAGCCCGACCTATGAGACTCCATCTCAAAAAAAGCGAGACTCCATCTCAAAAAAAAAAAAAAAAAAAAAAGGGACAAAATATGAATACGTATGTCACTAATGGGAATACATTTAGGACTGATATCAGTAGCTAAATCGAATGTTATGGCTTTTGGTATAGAGAATTTAACATGATAATTAAAACTAATAAATTTAAAAGACTTTTTTTTTTTCAGACATAAAGGAATTGCCTCCCCGATAGTCCCTGTTATTCTTTCAAGCCTAGGAGGGGGTCTTAAGGCTATTTCTGGGCGGACAGGAAGAGGATCTACACTCTGGCCTTTTCCCCTGGGGGCTTGCAATTTTTCTGTGTGTTCGGGAAGTGCAGATTGGGCTTTCATTAGGAAAGGATCTAGTTCAGCATTCTTGTCATCACCAGCTGGGGATGAAGAGGCCAAGTTAATGGGAATCTTGGCAAGAATGCTGGGGAAAGGCAGGGACAGCAGAAGTGGTTCCTAGGGGAGCTATGCAGCTGAAATGAAGTCAAACTGAGGCGGGCCAATCCCATTTAGTTCCGGCAGGTGCACAGAATCTGCTCTGGGAGCATGATACAGTTCCTACTATAGAAGTGCAGGTAGAGCAACACTTCACATGTAGATCAGGTAAATACAGGGGACTCTCAGACTAAGGAGGGAGAGGCAGAGCCAGGGCCCAGCCTATAGGAAGTGGTACTGACAGCAAGTAAGGCAGGTAGCTGGAACCCACAAATTGGCTGGAATATGATTAAAGACTTTCCCCACAACTGGGCATCAGAGCTTGGAGGAGAATGTAGATGACTTGAGTGTCTGACAGGTGCAGAAGAAGAGGGCCAAGAAACGCTTGTCTTTCCTTCTGGAAGTGTTTGGTGTTTGTGGTAGTTTTAATGATATGTGTCCAAAGTCTTTGCTACTCCTCCCTTTAGGAGATGAAGCCTCATTCCCTTCCCCTTGAATGTGGCCTGGTCTTAGTGACTTGTTTCTTTTTTATTTTTCTTTTTTTGAGACAGAATCTTGCTCTGTCACCCAGGCTGAAGTGCAGTGGCATGATCTTGGCCCCAACCTCTGCCTCCCGGGTTCAAGAGATTCTCCTGCCTCAGCCTCCCTAGTAGCTGGGACTACAGGCACCTGCCACCACACCCAGCTAATTTTTGTATTTTTAGTAGAGACGGGATTTCACTATGTTGACCAGGCTGGTCTCGAGCTCCTGACCTCAGGTGATCTGCCTGCCTTGGCCTCCCAAAATGCTGGGATTACAGGTGTGAGCCACTGTGTCCAGTCAGTGAATTGTTTCTAATGAATAGAAGTGATGGAATGTCAACCTCAAAATTAGGTTATGAAAAGACTGTGGCTTCCACTTTGGAGACTTTCTCTCAGAGCACTCGCTCTGGGGGAATCCAGCTGCCATGTCATGTGAGCTGCCCTATGAAGTGGCCCATGTGGTGAGGAACTGAACTGTCCTTCTAGCACCACAAGTGTGAGCTTCTCTAGGACCCTCAGGTAACTGCTGTCTTAGCCTACAACCACAGTACCTTGAGAGACCCTCAGCCAGAACCATCTAGCTACATTTCTTGCAGATTCTTGACCCTCAGAAACTGTGATGTTTGTTGTGTAAACTGATAACTGTTTGCATTATTTGTTATGCAGTTATTATTATTTGTTATGCAGATTATTATTAATACAGTGGTGGCCTGGTGCCTGATTATATTGTGAAAATGTCTGGCACTTTGACCTAGTGCTAGGGAACAGCCAAGGTGGGATGGGACAGCATAAAAATGGCTGAATGCTTACTTCAGACAGCTGAGATGGGGTGGAGATGGGGCAGCCACTGACAATTACAGATGTTAAGTGCTCAGTGAGATGTTGTTCTGTGCATACTAATGAGAGATGTCCAGTTCCTTTGTGTGGGGAAATGGTACAGCCAACATCCCAAATAGTTGGTCCCACAGTATCAGGGCCCAGGGCTAGTAACCCCAAAGTGTGGTGCATGATTTTCAAAGCCAAGAGAATTGTAGTTCAGGCTGGAGGGAACACTGAGCCAGAATAGCAAGTCCAGAACAGGTTGTAAATTGAGGGGAGCCTAAGGAAGTCAAATCTGGAGGCAAAGCTGAGCTAAAGGACCAGTGATGCTAGTGTGAGGGTCATAGTAACCCAGAAAGAGGGAATAATCCAGGAAGACCTGGATTCCTTCCACAGATGTGGGAGCAGATGTCAGTGTGACATACCAGGAGGGAGCAGATGTCAGTGTCACATACCAGGAGGGAGCAGATGTCAGTGTCATATACCAGGAGAAAGGCCCTTACAATTTCTGACTCAAGCTTCTGTGGACGCTGGATCCACTCCAGCTAGGACAGGTTGAGGAATGGAACCTAGCTTTTCTTTCAATGACTTGAAGAGGTTTAAGAATGGTTGTTGAGTCTGCATTGATAATCCATTTTCATTTCTTCCTTCCCCTTCAAACATTGTTCATTCACTGGCCTTAGAAGGGGTGAGGATCTATAATGAGGTCTCCATTGGTTGCATCATTTTCTGCAATCTTAAAATAGATCACATGTCTCTAGGCCAGTCTTGGCTCTGGTTGCTGTTGAGGGTCTGATGGTCCTTCCTGGGAAGCTTTCATCTGGATATGGTGAACATCTCTAGAGGGCCTCGCAGCTGGTGCTAAAATACGTGTTCAAGTGTCTGCTAATTTTCTATCGACTGAATGTTGCATGGCCCTCTCAGCAGAATGACATTTCACAGCTTTCAGCTGCCATAAATCATTGACCTTAAGAGCCTCAGGGTTCAGTACCTAATCCATCAAGCTAGCCAGGCACTTGAAGCACTTTAAGACTTTGAATAGAAATAGACCCAAAGACATGCTGTCCCCAAAAGCCATTCCATTCCAGCATGATTAAATGTCTGTGCTCCCAGAAGTTTTCTATGATAGTTTAGAAGATTGGCACGAATATACCCAAACATTTTTTTTTTTTTTTTGCTTGTGTGTTCAGGCAGCAAAATCCTGATGGAGATGAATTTGTGCCATTGCAACTTTCTGGGGGTATCTTTCAGATGCAAACTCTTTGTCTTAGCTAAGCTGCCATTTGGCCATTACATCCCCCAGAGGAAGGATTTAGAGCTCTGACATCAAAAGCCCACATTTGAAAATAACTGTACTTGGTGTTTTAGTCAAGTTTGCCAGCAAGGAGATGTAGTGCAAACTAGGAGAGGTGAGCCAATTGGCACCTTTAGCTCATCTGTCTCTTGGTTCCATTTTGCGCTAAGCTCCCCAGAGACATTCTCTGCTTAGAAAACAATCCCCTATCCCTTCTGGTGTAGTTGAACAGTGCAGCCAACCTCTGAAATGAAAATTATTTTGTAAGTTGTCTCTAAGGTTAAAGTTCAGTTAACTATACTGCCTAAGTGGATTTGCAGAGTCAGCTTACCAGTTTATATGGTGTGGCAAAAAAGATGGCTAATTACTCACCAAGGACATATTTCCCATCTCTGTGGAGTTGTCACTGGGATTACATTTTTGAGCTACCCTTACATCTAGGTGGTGCCATGTGATTAATATTGTGGATGGAACATGAGCAAAAACGATTTGTGTCTCTTTTAAAAGCAGGTGTTCATTTTATACCCTTCCATTTGATTTCTTGATGCAGACAACCATAGTAACCTTGGAAATCAGTGAGTTGAAATTGGAAGAGCTACAAGGGGTAAGGAACCTGGGTTCTTATATTTCCATCTGAAAAGTTATTTGCTGACTAGGAGTGCCCAAACTAGACTGTTAGGTGAACAGGAAGTGCATTTCTATTGTGTTAAGTCACTCGACTTCTTTGTTACAGCAGTTAGCATTACCCTAACCAACATACGTGGAATTTTGAGATTCTTGAGTAAAATGGGATTTGAAAGGGCTATGACTGGGTAAGCTATACACTTGGCTAAACTGAAGTTTTGAACTGAATGGCAATAAGGTATATAAAATTTATCCTGAATATTTTACTGCCCCCTCCTTTCCCTAGTTCATTCATGCATTCCACAAAAATGTATTGGAGGCATACAATATGCCAGGTACTATGCTAAATATGCACTGGAGATACAATAGTGAGCAAAACAGACTTGGTTCCTGTTTTCATGAACCTTAAAATGTATAGCAGAGAGATGATGAGTTCCCGAGTTCAGGCGGGGGACTAGAGAGGGAGGGGATGGAGTAGAATAGTGATTCTCTAACCTGATCATTGGACCATCAGCCATCTGATCACCTGGAAAGCTTATAAAAAATAGGTTTCATATTCTGTCCCTACAAAACCTGAGTCAAGAGGACTGGGGTGGAATCCAAGCAACCATGCATTGGTTGAGATTTAGAAGGTAGAGTTGAGAGGACTTTAATGACTGCTTGGAATTGATAACCAAAGGAGAAGGAATATTTGGTATTTGAATATTAATTTCTGGCTTGAACCACTGATTTGGCGGTGGTGGTATGTGTTTGAGATAGGCAACACAGGAAGAAGAGCAGATTTATCTTGAGGTGGAACAATAAGTTGAACTCTGGATGTAATGACTTTGAAGTGCCCATGCACTATCCAGCTAGAGATGTGTATTTGGTTGTGTATGATGGGAGTAGAGAGTGAGACTGTTGGGAGGAAAGGAGACCAGCAAATTGATCCCGGTAAGGTATGAAATCAGATGCAGTCCTTTCTCTTAAGATGCTCACAGTTGAGTGAGCTTCTTAAGATAGAGGCTGATAGACATAAGGCTGATCTCAAGAAACTACTGGGTGGTGCGCCGCTATTCTATCTCTCTACTCTACACGTGACATTTTGGGATGCTGAAAACAATGGAAACAGTGGGGGAATATTTAACAAAAAATATTTGTCCCAGGGCCTTTAAGCTCATCCAAGAAAATGGCACTTCTCCTATTCATTTGTCCAGGTCCAGTTCTTCCTTTCCACTGTTATCCCTGACACCTTGCTCTCATTATGACTGGCCATCTAATTCCTGGCATTGTTTCTGTTTTTATAAATATCTACACTCGTCCTCACAGGTTTTCATGATCTCTTCTGGATTCTTTTCTTGGCTTATTAGACCCAGCTGCCAACCTAATTCTCAGCACTGCTTTCTCAATGGAGTGTGGCATCTCTTGATGTTTTCAGTAAGAGGGTCTACCAGCAAAGGTTTCCCTGGACTCTTACAAGGCAAGTGGAATTGAATGGAGCTGATGTATGGGGAAGCACTACCGATGTGTATGCTATTATTCTGATTTGTTGCAAAGGGACTTATAATGTCCAAAGCGGGCACAATTCTCTCCTTTCAAGTCTTTATGTCTTTGTGTCATCTGTGGATAAGTTTTCTTGAAAAGCAAATCGCTTCTATCTTGTGTTAGTGAACTCACATAAAAAAATGAAAATGCCTGATGAAAATCAACAGAGAAAGCTTCAAAGAGAAGGGGAATTCAGTGACTTCCTTTTCAGAGCCAAGCTCAAATTTGAAATTTTCTCCATCTGGCTGCACCTTCAGCTAAATGCGCTTCATACCTAATATATCTGAGCATAATTATCTGGACTGATATAAATTTGCTGTACCCAGCACTTTAAGCATTGATGCTGTCAGCTTGAAAGCACCTACTCAGAGTTCTGAGTGGTTTCTGTTTGGGCTCAACTTTGAGATCCAATGAGTGATTTAGGTGAAAGAGCACCACTAGGCTGAAAAAGAAGGGAAATAACTTTTTTTGAACTCTTATGAGCTTAAGTCCTGTATTTGGGACTGTGTATTTGTTATTTTCTTTAGGGCCCTCTCAACAATTTTGTTATCCCTGAATTATAGATAACAAAACTGAGGATCAGAGAAATGAAGAAACATGCAAAGGCACACAGCTTGTAAGTAGCAAACTAGGTATTAAAATCCTGGTCTATTGGTTTCAGAGCCTTTGTGCACTTTACATTAGATTAGTAAGGCCAAAATTCAGTCATTTGTAATTTAGGTACTACCTCTAATATCCTGTTATTTTTTTCTTTTAATCATCTGTTAAATTAAAAAATTTAGCCTTTCCTTAAGCAAAGATATCTTGAAAATCACGGGTTTTGGGTGTGTGTGTGGATGCATGTGTGTGTGTGTGTGCATTATTCATCTGGGTGTCGTTTCAAATCAACTCATGTACTACTAACGGAACACATGTCATTCTTTGGAAATGCTGCAGTTTACCATTAGTGGAAGTGGAAGGGAAAAGGGAAGGCAGCTAGGTGCATTCTATTAGCCTTCCACAAATCAATCACAATTTTATTTTATTTATTTATTTTTGAGACGGAGTCTTGCTCTCTCGCCCAGCCTGGAGTGCAGTGGTGCGATCTCGGCTCACTGCAACCTGTGCCTCCCAGGTTCAAGCAATTCTCTGCCTCAGCCTGCTGAGTAGCTGGGATTACAGGTGCCCGCCACCATGCCCAGCTAATTTTTCTATTTTTAGTAGAGACGGGATTTCACTATGTTGGCCAGGCTGGTCTCGAACTCCTGACCTCAGGTGATCCACCTGCCTTGACCTCTCAAAGTGCTGGGATTACAGGAGTAAGCCACCGCACCTAGCCACCCTGCCTATATCTTTAGCCTCATTTCATAGCACTTTGCCCACCACTTGGGCTGCCCAGTTTTCAGTAAATGAAACTGGAGTTCTAGTTTAATTAGGTTGTTAATTAAGAATTCTATGAAATACAGCATAGGATGACTTGCAAGCTAATTCAGAAACCTGTCGTCTTAAGATGATTGATGGAGATACTGGGGGATGGTACTGACTAATGCTGGGTTGACTGTTTTATCAAATTGTTTGTCATGAGAATAATGATTGCTAGAACCCATGTAAAAATACTACTTACTACTTGACATTTAGATTGGGCTTTTATCTTTTTTTTTTTTCCAAAACATATGCATAGTTTTGTTCTCACTACATCCGGGTAAGGTGTATAGTGCAGATATTTATATTTCTTGCTGACAGATACAGCAACTGAAACCCAGAGTAGTAAGATGAATGTCACGTAGCAAGTCAGGGGCCCATCTATATAGTCCAAAAGCATGGAGAAATAATAATACATAATAATAATAGTATTACTGAATACCACTTGTAAAGCCCTTACCATGTGCAAGGCACTGTCACATAGTTTACTATGTCTACTTCAGAGATGAGGAAACTGAAGCTTAGAGATGTCACTTAGGTTGTCAGAGCTACTTTCACAACATATCTAGAATCCATCTGGTTTTCTTTCTTTCTTTTTTTTTTTTTCAGGTAGAATCTCACTCTGTCACCCAGGTTGGACTGCAGTGGCGCAGTCTTGGCTCACTGCAAGTTCCGCCTCCTAGGTCCAAGCGATTCTCCTGCCTCAGCTTCCCAAGTAGCTGGGACTACAGGCATGTGCCACCACACCCAGCTAGTTTTTGTATTTTTAGTAGAGATGGGGTTTCACCATGTTGGTCAGGCTGGTCTCGAACTCCTGACCTAAAGTGATCGACCCACCTCGGCCTCCCAAAGTGCTAGGATTACAGGCTTAAGCCACTGTGTCCAGCCTTTTTTTTTTTTTTTTTCTCTCTCCTTTTTTTTTTTTTTTTACACAGGGTCTCACTCTGTTGCCCAAGCTGGAGTGCAGTGATACAATCATGGCTCACTGCACCCTCATCCTGCCTGGACTCAAGCAATTCTCCCACCTCAGCTTTCTGAGCAGCTGGTATAACAGGCATGTGCCACCACACCTGGTTACCATCTGGTTTTCAAGTCATTTCTAGTCTCCTAATGCTTTTGTTCTGCCAGGGCCCTAAGTGATTGAAAACACAGAGAGGACACCACTAGCAAAGGCAGAGTCTTCACTAAATGTTTTGGTTTCCAAACTCCTGTACTATATGACTCTGGGAGAGCTGGCCTCAACCATTGATTTGCCTTGAGAACTCTTCTCTTGCTTTAGCATGGAGCCCCTACTGGAGACAGGGTACTCTAGGCCTCTTTTTCCCTTCAGTGTCCTCCTGTTCCCATTTGTTTAACCTTTGGTTCCTACTATTCCAAAATGGCAGAAGGGAAGAGAAACGATGAGAGACAGAGAGAGAGAGAGAGGGAGAGAGATTGTCCTAAAGATTTAGAGAAGAGCAAATGTGAGTCACTCACGCTGTCCCTCCTTGAACCCTACTCTCTTCCTCTTGGCCTTCCAAAGGCCTCCAGCAGGAGGATTGTCTAAGCCTGATCTTCTATATCAACCATAAGGGGATACTACTAACATAGTCCCATTTTGTGGTGCTCAGGACACCTTGATCAATATGCAGAGTTCTTGGTATGGGAAAAAGTAGCCTCGAGTGTCCCTAGAAGTTAGAATGTTTGACCCATAGTCAGCACCACGTGTGCCATACAATAAGTAGCAACACATCAGTTACGGAGCTGCAAATCAGGTAAAAGCCCCATCCTTGGATGGGTCTGCAATCAGTCAAGCCGGACTTCTTTTATAGATGATCAGGATGTTAGATTCTAAGAAACAGGAGTTGAGACTAAGACGGAAACTCATTTCTCAGTGCAGCTTGCTTTGCAAATACCCAGGCTATTTATGAGGGAAGCTCTTTAAGTCCTTGCTTTTAGTCAGGATTGATCCTTTAAATAGAAGTAGGACCGAGCTTGCAAGTGTAAAGTAGAGAGACTGAGAAGCACGTAGGGCCCAGTACATGATGTTGGATAAACTCCGAGCTGGCTTTGTCTCCTACTCAGAATCTCCTCTGTGATTCTTAAAGTGAATCTCTAAGGGTGGTCCCAGGACCTTTGGCATCAGCATCACCTAGGAACTGGTCAGAAATGCAAATTCTCTGGTGCTACCTGAGACGTAGTGAATCAGAAATGCTGGGATAGGGACATAGCAACCTGCGCCATGCCGTGGCCTCTACGGGATGCTGAGGCCCACTCGATTTTGAGAACCACTGCTCTATGATGCCCTGATGGCCAGGGCATGCCTTCACACTGCCGTCATTGTATCTGAACCAGAATTCTTATGTGCTACAAGCTTTTGATTTTTAGTGACTGCATAGCTCTTGTTTATTCTGGTCCCCTGTCTGCTGACCCTGCCTCTGTGGCTGTCCAGAGTGATGAAAATCATACTCAGACTCTCTTTCCTGATGCTAGTACAATCAGTTTAGAGTTAAAACATGACCTCAAATCTCCTATGCCTATACAGACTCAAATCATGAGGATGGCATAGTGCTGAAGAGCACTAGTTTTGGGGGCAGGCATATCTGGGTTCATATTCAGGCTCTACCTCTTAACTAGATCTCTCTCGTGGATGCTATAAACCTCCATTTCTTCATCGGAAAAGTGGAGATAATAACATCAACCTTGCAGCATTGTTGTAAGGACTAAAAGAGACAGTGTATGTGAAGTGCAGAGTAGCTGGCATTTAACAAGTGCTCCCTTATGGCAGTCAGATTGGACGGCTTATTTTCCCTTTTCAGTTCTCATGGCATTGTGTAGTTGTACTGTAACTTCAGGGGGTTGATTTTTCTCATTTGTTTTACCATGAAAAATATTTTCTTTTCCCCTTTGGAGAAGAGAGGTGGCACACACACCACTGAAGATCACTGTGAAGGTGGAGAGGCATTGCAGAAGATTGGTTAAAGGCCTGGGCTCTGGGGCCAGATTGCATGAGATCACAGTCTTTTTTTTGGTGGGGGATGGAGTCTTGCTCTGTTGCCCAGGCTGGAGTGCAGTGGCACAGTCTCTGCTCACTGCAACCTCTGCCTCCCGTGTTCAAGAGATTCTCCCTCCTCAGCCTCCTGAGTAGCTGGGATTACAGGTGTGCACCACCACGCCAAGCTAATTTTTGTATTTTTAGTAGAGAGGGGGTTTCACCATGTTGACCAGCCTGTTCTCAAACTCCTGCCCTCAAGTGATTTGCCTGCCTCGGCCTCCCAAAGTGCTGGGATTACAGGTGTGAGCCACCACACTGGGCCCAGAATGCATGAGATTGAATCCTCATTTCGGATTCAAAATCAGGATCACACACTTACTAGCTGTGTGTTACCACTCTGAACCTGTTTTCCCATTTGGAAAATGGAGGTAATAGTAATACCGACCATAGTAAATCTTTAGATTTAATGAATTAATATATGTAAAATGCTTGAAATAGTGCCTGACACATTTGATTTTGAAACTGTTGAAAAGCATTGTATGGGCAGAGTTTCCACAAAAAGAGAATTTTATGGGAATTGGGGGGAACTTCTATAAACACTGCCTAAAATCCAGCCCCAGTATCTAAGGACCATCCTGAATGAGCGCCTGAATGAATCATGTATGTTTTGGCATTGTGTACGTCCAGCTCTCTGTTTAACACTACAGACAAAGAGAAAATGCTCCCTACCCTTGGGGAACCTACATTCTAGCTGGACAGATGAGATTAACAACATGAAACATTACAAAAGAATACAAGAGAGTATTAAGTGCTAAATGGTGTGGCAGGGATGACAAGTCCTGCAAGAATTCAGAGAAGAAGGGAGGAGAGTGAGACTGAAGAGAGGATAGACTTCTTAGAGGTGATGTTTTGAGCTGGGCTTTTGAGGATGGGGAAGATCTGGCAGGTTAGAGGAAAGGGTAAGTGACAGGTGCTTATCACGTTCCAAAATGACTCAGTAAGGATCTTTTAAAAAATAGTTGGCACTCCTAGAATGCTTAATATCAGACTCACTTTATACAGCTCTGTTTATATGCCAACATTTTAAATCACACTGGACTTGGAGAGAAAGATCTGGGCTTTTGTTTCATCCTACCACTAAGTGGTTGTGTCCCCTCATTCAAATTTTCTTCTATTTTCTAGGCCTCTGTTTCCTTATCTATAAAGTGAGAGACCTGAACTCAGTGACCTCTAAGATCCTTTTCTACTCTGAGTAGAGCTATACTA
>NW_022298557.1:0-1059 GCF_002776525.5 Piliocolobus tephrosceles
TGACCCCAGCCATGAGGACCCTCGCCATCCTTGCTGCCATTCTCCTGGTGGCCCTGCAGGCCCAGGCTGAATCACTCCAGGAAACAGCTCATGACACTGCAACCCAGGAGCAGCCTGGGGAAGAAGACCAGGACCTTGCTGTCTCCTTTGAAGAAAATGGACTCTCTACTCTTAGAGCCTCAGGTAGGACACATCAATGTTGCAGATCTGCAAAATAGAGATAGGCTCTGGTGTCAAGTGTGGAAAAGTCTACCTCACTTGAGTGACTTTACTTAATCTTCCTGGACCTTGATTTTCTCATCTCTAAGTTAATCAGTGAGAACCGAACACATCTAAAAGATTTTCTTTCTTCTAAGACTTTTAGTTTCAAGATATTTCTGTGAAATTTGCTACTTTTAAGAAAGAAAGAGCTACACTAATTGTTTGTACGTCTGAATGGGTAGACTTAGTTATAGAGAGAATATTTTACTTTGTCCATTGGTAAAGCTTTTAGAACCTAGAGAGGTACCTATGGGTGTGTTGTAATGTAGGCTAATAGGCTTAATTAAATCTTTCTGCAATACATACTTAGATCCAAACATCATATTGCGTCTTATACATATACACAATAATTATTTGTCAATTAAAATAAGTAAATAAGTAAAATGTTTAAGGAAAAAGAGAGAGAGAGGGAATGAAGAATTTGAATTTGGAAGGTTTTTAAAGACTCCTTGAGCACCAAAGTGTTGGAGTCCATGACATGAGCATGCACAATGCAGCATCTCAGAAACGGATCCAGTTGCATTAGGGAGCCTTGTTAGGACAGGGAGATCATACATGGAGGTCAAGTTTAGGGGTATGGACTAAGCAGAATGAAGAGTAGGTAACCCTGAGGTTGAGAGGTATATTGTTTTACCAGGGAGCAGGTAATAAACATTTCCTGGATAGACTCAGATGGAGAAAGAGCTACATGACTAATACAGTGTCTCTTATTTAGACTATCTCAGTTAGTCTGGCTCTGCCTGTCCTTTCCCCACCTCCCTCCCTGTGCCTGACCCTCTCTTCTTTCCACAGGTTCTC
>NW_022298558.1:0-11222 GCF_002776525.5 Piliocolobus tephrosceles
CTCCTATTCAACATAGTGTTGGAAGCTCTGGCCAGGGCAATCAGACAGGAGAAAGAAATAAAGGGTATTCAGTTAGGAAAAGAAGAAGTCAGATTGTCCCTGTTTGCAGATGACATGATTGTATATTTAGAAAACCCCATCGTCTCAGCCTGAAATCTCCTTAAGCTGATAAGCAACTTCAGCAAAGTCTCAGGATACAAAATTAAAGTGCAAATATCACAAGCATGCTTATACACCAATAACAGACAGAGAGTCAAATCAGGAATGAACTCCCATTCACAATAGCTTCAAAGAGAATAAAATACCTATGAATCCAACTTATAAGGGATATAAAGTACCTCTTCAAAGAGAACTACAAACCACTGCTCAGTGAAATAAAAGAGGACACAAACAAATGGAAGAACATACCATGCTCATGGATAGGAAGAATCAATATTGTGAAAATGGTCATACTGCCCAAGGTAATTTATAGATTCAATGCCATCCCCATTAAGCTACCAATGACTCTTTTTCACAGAACTGGAAAAAACTGCTTTAAAGTTCATATGGAACCAAAAAAGACCCCGCATTGCCAAGATAATCCTAAGCCAAAAGAACAAAGCTGGAGGCATCATGCTACCTGACTTCAAACTATACTACAAGGCTACAGTAATCAAAACAGCATGGTACTGCTACCAAAACAGAGATATAGACCAATGGAAGAGAACAGGGCCCTCAGAAATAATACCACACATCTACAGCCATCTGATCTTTGACAAACCTGAGAGAAACAAGAAATGGGGAAAGGATTCCCTATTTAATAAATGGGGCTGGGAAAATTGGCTAGCCATAAGTAGAAAGCTGAAACTGGATCCTTTCCTTACTCCTTATATGAAAATTAATTCAAGATGGATTAGAGACTTAAATGTTAGACCTAAAACCATAAAAACCCTAGAAGAAAACCTAGGTAATACCATTCAGGACATAGGCATGGGCAAGGACTTCATGTCTAAAACACCAAAAGCAATGGCAACAAAAGCCAAAATTGACAAATGGGATCTAATTAAACTAAAGAGCTTCTGCACAGCAAAAGAAGCTCTACCATCAGAGTGAACAGGCAACCTACAGAATGGGAGAAAATGTTTGCAATCTGCTCATCTGACAAAGGGCTAATATCCAGAACCTATAAAGAACTCAAACAAATTTATAAGAAAAAACAAACAACCCCATCAAAAAGTGGGCAAAGGATGTGAACAGACACTTCTCAAAAGAAGACATTCATACAGCCAACAGACACATGAAAAAATGCTCATCATCACTGGCCATCAGAGAAATGCAAATCAAAACCACAATGAGATACCATCTCACACCAGTTAGAATGGCAATCATTAAAAAATCAGGAAACAACAGGTGCTGGAGAGGATATGGAGAAATAGGAACACTTTTACACCGTTGGTGGGACTGTAAACTAGTTCAGCCATTGTGGAAAACAGTGTGGCGATTCCTCAAGGATCTAGAACTAGAAATACCATTTGACCCAGCCATCCCATTACTGGGGATATACCCAAAGGATTATAAGTCATGCTGCTATAAAGACACATGCACACGTATGTTTACTGCGGCACTATTCACAATAGCGAAGACTTGGAATCAACCCAAATGTCTATCAGTGACAGACTGGATTAAGAAAATGTGGCACATATACACCATGGAATACTATGCAGTCATAAAAAAGGATGAGTTTGTGTCCTTTGTAGGGACATGGATGCAGCTGGAAACCATCATTCTCAGCAAACTGTCGCAAGAACAGAAAACCAAATACCGCATGTTCTCACTCACAGGTGGGAATTGAACAATGAGATCACTTGGACACAGGAAGGGGAACATCACACACCGGGTCCTATTGTGGGGAGGGGGGAAAGGGGAGGGATAGCATTAGGAGATATACCTAATGTAAATGACAAATTAATGGGTGCAGCACACCAACATGGCACATGTATACATATGTAACAAACCTGCACATTGTGTACATGTACCCTAGAACTTAAAGTATAATTTAAAAAAAGATACAGGTAAGTCTATTTCAGATACCTCTCTTAAATACAAACTAGGCACTTACATTAGTACCGTATCTTCTCTATGAATGCTGAGTGTTTGGTTAAAATCAATGTCATATAATAACAAAATGGCAAGCTGTACCAGGTCAATGGGAGCCAGGTCATTGAGTATATTCAGCACCTAACACTAAAAATCATGGGTTAGAAAATGAACGAACAAATGAATGATCTCTTGCGATCTCTGACACATTTCACACACATACAGCCTTCACTTCAAATCTAAATTTTGCAAGTTTGTGCTGTGTGAATTGAATGGCTGAGAGGGCTCTGAGAGACCAATAATGTATTCATCTACTGCTCTTGTTAATTCTCTAAATGATAACCTCCTGACACCTAGTGCTGTAGATAGAATTGTGTCCCCTAGAAATTTATCTTTTGAAGCTCTAACTGTCCATATGATGGTATTTGGAGATGAGGCCTTTGGGAGGCAATTCGAGTTAAATGAGTGCTTGAGGGTACATTCCTATGATGAGAAGGAGAGAGAGCTCTCTCCCTACCACGTGAGAACACAAGAAAGTGGCCATCTGCAAGCCAGGATGCAGGCCCTTACCAGGAAACAAGTCAGTTGGCACCTTGATCTTGGACTCTCCAGGCTCAAGAACTGTGAGAAATATGTTGTTATCACTCCATATATAGTATTTTTAAAGACACCTCAGCAGGCTAATATACCTAGATTATCATATAGGCTGGTAACATCATAGTTCTTCTTTTTAAATCTTCTATTAAAGGGAGAAGACATTGCAAGGGTGCTGACATCCCGCTCAGCAGTGAGGAAGTAACAGCTGTGGGAATTCTCAAAATCAGAGCAATGCTGATCATGCTGCATGTGCAAACCAAATATAGTGACTAGTCAAATCTAATGAGTAGAATGAAATTTTTCATGTGGAATGAAGAACTTTCGGTCCATATCAATTCTATAAAGTGATATGCTGAAATACCCCAATGAGTCTATATTCTGAAATCTACTGAGTCATAAAAGCAAATCCTGTTTTTTTGCTTTTATGCTAAAGCAAAGCATATAGCAAACAACTATAATGAGGTATAGATTCACTCCATAATAGGACCCTATAAACAACGAAAAGAGATTGTGTAATTTGGAAGAAAATGTCGTTCAATTATATATAAGGGAAGCAAATTGTGTTTGGATTTAGAAAGCCAGTTATTTGCAAGGACGTGAGACTAACAATTTATTAGGATAATTATTGCGTAATTTATATGGCTTGAAGGTTAAGGATTTTTAAATAAAGTTAGTTAGCATAAGACATTTCAATTGCTTAACTTGGTTATAATCCCTTCTCTGCCCTCCCACTTATCTGCTGTGTGAACCTGGGCAATTAACTTTTCTATGTTAAGTTGTCGCATCTTAAAATGAAATAGTAGCAGTTTACCTCATATTTTACTTATTGACCTATGTGATGCCATGTGTGAGACTTCTAAGCACACTACAAATATTAATTTTTTTAATCTTTATAACAATTCCCGAGTTGGGAAACATTTTTATCTCCTCTTTAGAGATGAAGAAATTGGGATTTCAACTTGAAAAAGGATTCAAGTGCATTACATTTAATGTGCACTTTACTTCTATTAATATTACATACTCACCATAATGTAGAATCAGTGGGAGCCCTGAGCTTGTTTTCCTGTAACTAAACAGTCCCATCTGGGGGTGATGGGAGACAGTGACAGATCATCAGGCATTAGATTCTCATAAGGAGCGTGCAACTTAGATCCCTCACATGCACAGTTCATAATAGGTTCGTACTCCCATAAGAACCTAACGCTGCTACTGATCTGACAAGAGGCAGGGCTCAGCTTCACTTACCCACTGCTCACCTCCTGCTGTGTGGCCTGGTTCCTAGCAGTCCAGAGACTGGTATTGGTCTGTGGCTCAGGGGTTGGGGACTCCTGCCCTATGATATAGATTCAAAGTTGAAAGTTGAAATCAAATTAAATTAAAGGCAATAAAGTGGTATTTCTTGCCCCTCTGGATGTATGGACTAGGATGCATATCTGTTACAAAGACACTGTGAAAGTTCAAAAGAAGGATTAGTACCTTCTATCTGAAAGAGAGGGATGCTGATATTTCAGGTAGGTCTTGAAGGCTGGGGGATGACCTATGGCAGAGACAAAGGAGGATGTTCCAGACAGAAGAACAAGCAGAAGCAAAGGTAGAGGGGAGGAAAATATGCAAACTCCTTGGTAAATGAGGAATATTCTAGATTATCCAGAGAAGGGGGATATAAAAATATAGGACCACTGGGGAAATGTGAACACTAAATGTCTGATTATATTAATGTATTGATGTTTGGGGAGTTTACAGAATGTATTGTATTTACATGTAACAATTTTAGATAATATCTAGAAGTTTCATACAGAAATGTTTACAACACAGTGGTGGAAAGTTTGGGGTCTGGAAGAAACCAGTGGAAGTATATATGAAACAAGATAGACCATGCTCTGATCATAGCTGAAGCAAGATGATGGATTGTAAGGGTAACATAATGAAATCAGGACATGGCAGCTGCTTCTCACTCTTCTCTCCTTGAAAACATAATCCGCCCCAAAGAGACCCAACCTGTTGGTTTTTAATGCCAAGTTGTAGGCTTTTTGACCCTTGGAACTGTAAGAACCTATTTCTGAAATTAACTCAGTAGTCTCCCAGGAACTATACAGCAGATAGTCCCAAGAAGCAAACATTTATCTCTCAAGAAGATGAAAAGAGTTTAGCTATTCTTTCTCCTACTTTACTGTATAAATTTGTGTGAAATTCTGTACAGACTTTGAAGTCATTTTTGTGCTGTCATATGTACATAAATCTGCTAGTGCTTACCCAATAATAAATTGTGCGCTTACTTTATTCTGTATTGGTACAGAGGGGTCAGGGCCAGGATTGCCTTATTTCTCCAAAAGAATATATGAGAGTTTATTAATAATATTCTCTCTATATTTATACATATTTGAAATTCTCTATAGTAAAACATTTTTTAAAATGATATTTGATCATTTCAGATACTCCAGCAAGATAAGAATCAAGAAATTGCCATCAAATTTGGCAACTAGGAGGGCAATGGTGACCTTGGAGGAAAGAGGAGAATGGGAGAATGAAAGCTTTACTGAAAAGGAGTCAATGGGAGGACAGAAAGAGAAAGCAATGAATACAGATTGCTCCTTTTCAAGACATTTGGCAGAGAGAGAGAGGGAGAAGGTGAAATAGATGGAAGGATTCTTTTAGAGTAGGACAAATCTATTTGTGAGCATTAGCAGAGAAAAATGAGCCTGAAAGAGGGAGATTAAAGCTGTGGTCTAGAGGAAGAATAATTGATGGGCAACATCCCAGAAGAGCTGTGAGAAGATGAGATGCAGGACTTTTCTCCAGCCTATTTTCCAAAAGTAATCAAAGCAACCTTTGGTTTTGGTTTTGTCCGGTTTAGAAATATTATCACAAATATAATCCATATACAATGAATAATATTTAGAAAATATAGATAAGTAACAATTTTTAAGCATGGGTAATCTCATTTTGGTATAGAAATACCTAATATAGATAACGGGTTGATGGGTGCAGCAAACCACTATGGCATGTGTATACCCCAGGCTGTCTGCTATCTGTTTGCTTATGTATATGTTAACATGTACACAAACAAACACACTAATGCAATCATATTATGCAGACAACTCTGCAGTCTAATTTTTTTCATTTAATGAATTGTGAAAGCCTTCCTATATCAATAAGCACAATAATCTTTTAAAAACAAACCATAGATGTTATCACCTTCCCTGCTTAATAAAATATTTCACTGGCCAAATACTATATTTAGAAATAAAAAATCCAATCTGCATAATTCGATCTACAACCCTGAGTGATCTGGCCTCAGCCTCACCTGACATCACTTTATGCCTTGATCATTTTGTTCCAAACACTCTTTCTTGCAGTTCCTCAAACTCACAAACTTTCTTGATTCTCTGTTCCTCTGCCCAGATTGCCCTCTTTGAGACTCTTTGCATGGCTGAGTCCTTCTGATCCTTTGGGTCTCTCTTCTCTGTGTAGTCAAATAGAAGTCAGGTTCCCTGTACGGTGACCATGGATCCTGACTAGACTGGCATAGTCCTGTTTTACACCTCCTGTTCTAATATAATACTTAATGATGCCTCCTTTCACTCTCGAGAGTGCTCTGGTTTGGATAATGAATTACAGAGTTACTCCACCCATAGCCCCTGGATCTTTCCCTTCACAGCAGTCATTTCAATTTGTAATTATGGAATTGTCTCTTCATTTACCTATTTGCTGTGTGCCCTTTATTAGCACATAATCTCAGTAACAGTGGGAAAAAAAGTCTCCACTACACAGATCTAGTCCTTTGGCTTTGACCCTTGCTAAACATTGGTAAACGTAGGTAGAGCATCAAATGGGACAGCCTTGATAAAGTAGACAGAGGTGAGTTGGGGAGGAGGTGCAGGGGATAGAAGCTGGACTGAAGTAACCTGAGGAAAGTGAAAATATGTAAGAATACCACAGACAGGAGGAGCAATTGATTTTTATAGTCACTATTAAAATTTACTTATCTATTGCTGGAGAGAATGTGGAGAAATAGGAACGCTTTTACACTGTTGGTGGGAGTGTAAATTAGTTCAACCATTGTGGAAGACAGTGTGGCAATTCCTCAAGGATCTAGAACTAGAAATACCATTTGACCCAGCCATCCCATTACTGGGGATATACCCAAAGGATTATAAATCATTCTACTATAAAGACACATGCACACATATGTTTACTGCAGCACTGTTCACAATAGCAAAGACTTGGAACCAACCCAAATGCCCAGCAATGATAGACTGGATAAAGAAAATGCACATATACACGATGAAATACTATGCAGCCATAAAAAAGATGAGTTTATGTCCTTTGCAGGGACATGGATGAAGCTGGAAACCATCATTCTCAGCAAACTAACAAAAGAACAGAAAACCAAACACCACATGTTCTCACTCACAAGTGGGAGTTGAACAATGAGAACACATGGACACTGGGAGGGGAGTATCATACACTGGGGTCTGTCAGGAGGTGCGAGGCTAGGGGAGAGATAGCATTAGGAGAAATACCTAATATAGATAATGGGTTGATGGGTGCAGCAAAGCACTATGGCACGTGTATACCTAGGTAACAAACCTGCACATTCTGTACATGTATCCCATAACTTAAAGTATAATTTTTTAAAAATCAAAAAATTTACATATCTGTATTTTTTAAATTTTGTTCATTGAATATGGACAATGAATTTTGTTCATTGACTTGTAACTACATGATGCTTATAGTCTCAATTGATAGTCACAAAATTGGGTAATAAAAATATCATTTACCCAATTTAAAAAAAGAAACATGGTCGGGCCTCGTAGTTTACCAGCCTGGGCAACATGGTGAAACCCCATCTCTACTAAAACTACAAAAATTAGCTGTATGTAGTGGTGCATGCCTGTTGCCCCAGCCACTTGAGAGGCTGAGGTGGGAGGATCACTTGAGCCGGGGGGGGCAGAGGTTGCAGTGAGGCAAGATTGTACCTCTGCATTCCAGCCTGGGCGACAGAGCTACAACTCTGCCTGGAAAAAAAAAAGAAAAGAAACATGAAAGATTATAGGTAGTAATCAGATTCTATCCAAATGTGGAAACTATCCAAAGTTTGCTGTTTCCTCATGAAGAAGCATGCAAAGGAATACTAAGATAATACAAATCTCAACCAACTGTCTAGCCAGCTAACAGCAAGGCAGACCAGGCAGGGTGCCATTCTCCTGACTGGAGACCCTCCCCTACATGGCTGACACAGCTGAAATCCTGAATCCTGAGTGAGACACACTCCTCACTTACACAAGAGCCCACCTTCAGTCAGCTCAGAGCTCATCTAAGATATGAGCTCAGAGAGCTCCAACCAGTCAGCAACACCCACAGGCCTTGCTTTCCTAACATGGGAGAGAAATGGTGGTCTTCTGACCTGCTGGCCATTTCCCCTTCTCAAATCTCCTCCCCAGGAACTGGGCCCTGAGTGCTGAGTCAGGCACCCTACCTGCAGCAGAATTTCCCCACTCAGAACTCAACCTTTGGTCTCTGGTCTTTATTAATTTTCTTTTGCAATAATATTCTTTAAAAGAAAGTGAAATGTAGTTAGTCTTACATTACTATCTCAGTCTCCTTTGGAGCTAGAGTTTTGTTTTTTTCAGTGATCTCAGCATTTTGCGAGGCCAAGGTTGAGCTCAGGAGTTTGAGATCAGCCTGAGCAATATGGCAAAACTTCACCTCTACAAAAAATACAAAAATTAGCCAGGCATGGTGGCACAACACCTGTGGTCCCAGCTACTCAGGAGGCTGAGGCAGGAGGGTCACTTGAGCACAGGAGGTCAAGGATGCAGTGAGTCATAATTGTACCTGCTGCACTCCAGCCTGGGCAACAGAACAAGACCCTATCTCGAAAAGAAAATAAGAGAAAGGAAGAAATGAAATCATTCATATTTCTGAACACTAAAAACGTTTTATTTCAGAAAATGGCTCAATTAATTAACATAATAAATGTGGTATGAAATCTACTAACAGGTTTTTGAAAGATTAAGTTCTTTTATTAGCATCCATGTTTTAATTTAATGTAGTTTTTTTTATTTATTTGTTTGGTTGGTTTTTGGTTTAGTTTTGATTATCTGCAATTAACTACAGAAGCTCCATAGGAGGTTTACTATTTAAAACCAAAATCAGTCCAGCAAGATTTTCCTTGCTTTTGTCTGTAACAATAGAGAATACAAGAGTAGTCACCACAACTTATTTAGCTTTTTCTTCTGGGTAAAAATTCTACAAATTCACAGGCATCAAAATGAACTACAAACCAAGGAAGTGTTCATTTCCTCTTAAAAATCTAACTTCTGTTTTTTAATTCAAATGGAAAGTACTGGTACATCTGAACTAACAAAATGTCCTAAACACTCTGCAGATCTAAAAAATGTTGACAAGGGCTCAAATTGAGTGGAGCCCACCACAGCTTAAGGAGGCCTGCCTGCCTCTGTAGACTCCACCTCTGGGGACAGGGCATAGCTAAAAAAAAAAAAAGCAGCAGAAACCTCTGCAGATGTAAAAGTCCCTGTCTGACAGCTTTGAAGAGAGCTGTGGTTCTCCCAGCACGGAGGTTGAGATCTGAGAATGGACAGACTTCCTGCTCAAGTAGGTTCCTTATCCCTGAGAAGCCTAACTGGGAGACATCTCCCACTAGGTGCAGACTGACACCTCACACCTCACATGGAGGGGTGCACCCCTTAGACAAAGCTTCCAGAGCAAGAATCAGACAGCAACACTTGTTGTTCAGCAACATTCTATCTTCTGCAGCCTCCGCTGCTGATAGCCAGGCAAACAAGGTCTGGAGTGGACCTCAAACAAACTCCAAAAGACCTGCAGCTGAGGATCCTGACTGTTAGAAGGAAAACTAACAAACAGAAAGGACACCCACACCCAAACCCCAACAGTACATCACCATCATCAAAGACCAAAGGCAAATAAAACCAGAAATATGGGGAAAAGGCAGTTCAGAAAAGATGGAAAATCAAAAAATCAGAGTGCATCTCCCCCTCCAAAGGAACACAGCTCATCGCCAGCAATGGAACAAAGCTGGATGGAGAATGACTTTGACGAGTTGAGAGAAGAAGGCTTCAGTCGATCAAACTTCTCAGAGCTAAAGGGGGAACTATGTACCCAGCGCAAAGAAACTAAAAACCTTGAAAAAAGAATGGA
Organism: Piliocolobus tephrosceles; assembly: GCF_002776525.5. Classification (NCBI taxonomy): domain Eukaryota; kingdom Metazoa; phylum Chordata; class Mammalia; order Primates; family Cercopithecidae; genus Piliocolobus; species Piliocolobus tephrosceles. The sequence continues at coordinate 9,856 of NW_022298558.1, forward strand.
TGAATGGATAACTAGAATAATCAATACAGAGAAGACCTTAAAAGAACTGATAGAGATGAAAACCATGACATAAGAACTACATGACAACTGCACAACCTTCAGTAACTGACTTAATCAACTGGAAGAAAGAGTATCAGTGATTGAAGATCAAATGAATGAAATGAAGTGAGAAGAGAAGTGTAGAGAAAAAAGAGTAAAAAGAAATGAACAAAGCCTCCAAGAAATATGGGATTATGTGAAGAGACCAAATCTACGTCTGATTGGTGTGTCTGAAAGTGATGCGGAAAATGGAACCAAGTTGGAAAACACTCTGCAGGATATCATCCAGGAGAACTTCCCCAACCTAGTAATGCAGTCCAACATTCAAATTCAGGAAATACAGAGAATGCCACAAAGATGCTCCTCGAGAAGAGCAACTCCAAGACACATAATTGTCAGATTCACCAAAGTTGAAATGAAAGAAAATATGTTAAGGGCAGCCAGAGAGAAAAATGGGTTACCCACAAAGGGAAGCCCATCAGATAAACAGCAGATCTCCCAGCAGAAACTCTACAAGCCAGGAGAGAGTGAGGCCCAATATTCAACATTCTTAAAGAAAAGAATTTTCAATCCAGAATTTCATACCAGCAACTAAGTTTCATAAGTGTAAGAGATATAAAATCCTTTACAGACAAGAAAATGGTGAGATATTTTGTCATCACCAGGTCTGCCTTACAAGAGACCCTGAAGGAAGAACTAAATATGGAAAGGAACAACTGGTACCAGCCATTGCAAAAACATGCCAAAATGTAAAGACCATCGAGGCTAGGAAGAAACTTCATCAACTAATGAGCAAAATAACCAGCTAATATCATAATGACAGGATCAAATTCACACATAACAATATAAGCCTTAAATGTAAATGGACTAAATGCTCCAATTAAAAGACACAGACTGGCAAACTGGATAAAGAGTCAAGACCCATCGGGGGGGCGGAGCAAGATGGCCGAATAGGAACAGCTTCAGTCTCCATCACCCAGTGCGAGCGACAAAGAAGACCGGTGATTTCTGCATTTTCAACTGAGGTACTGGGGTCATCTCACTCGGGAGTGCCGGACAATCGGTGCTGGTCAGCTGCTGCAGCCCGACCAGCCAGAGCTGAAGCAGGGCGAGGCATGCCTCACCTGGGAAGCACGAGGGGGAAGGGAGTCCCTTTTCCTAGCCAGGGGAACTGAGACACACAACAGCTGGAAAATCGGGTAACTCCCACCCCAATACTGCGCTGTAACACCGGCACACCGGAGATTATATCCCACACCTGGCCGGGAGGGTCCCACGCCCACGGAGCCTCCCTCCTTGCTAACACAGCAGTCTGCGGCAATCTAACC
>NW_022298559.1:0-1634 GCF_002776525.5 Piliocolobus tephrosceles
ATCTAGAAATACTTGTGTTTAGTAAACCAGTTTCAGGTTTCACCCTTATACATTTCACCCATGATCTAAGAACAATTAAGTATTTGGCACTGAGGAATAACTCAGAGCAACAACTCCTGGGGGAGAACCAGATTGTTTGGTTGGTGATCAAAGAGAACTAAAGCATCTCTGAAGGCAATTAGCCCCCAGCACTGTGACCAAGGCACTGGAGGTGGAGCTTGTTCTTTCTGACAGAAACTATCCTTGAAGAACATTTTAAAGGTAAGATTATTTACTAACATTGTTTTCCAAAATTACATTATCAGATTAGCAGTCACTTCCTACTGATCTCCTGAAGCCATCTCACTAAAAATTATACTTTCAAAACAAATTAATGAGCTTAATTCATTTTCTGTTAGTGTGTTTTGACTTACTTCGTTAAATTTTTTTGACATGGAATTGTTAGCTTTCAATACTACTGCAAAGGCTTCCTTATATTCTTCTAATTCGGTTTAACTTCTTCATAAGCAGTTTTCATGTTGGAGAATTTACATTCTACATCTGTAAGTGTGAGTTTCTTCTTATTTAGTGAAGCCATATTATCCTTGTTTAACTGCTCAAATTGTTTTTCATATTTTGCTTGTTCCTAAAACAAATGAATACATTTTTAAAACAATTATAACCTAATTACCATATGTTTGCTGCCTTTTATTTTGAGTCAGTGATTCAAAGAACAATTTTGAATATGTTAAAAAGAGGCTGAAGCTTAAAATATTTATCAGCAATATCAACAAAACTAATAACTGAATTCAGAATTGTCTGATTTGTAAAAATTTGAAATCATAATTATGTTAGTATTAATGTAATGTGGTCCTATAAAAATAGAATCCATTTATAATTTTAAAAAGTAAACAATGAACAACATAGCTTAAGACGAATCCAAAAGTATCACATAATTTCTAAATCACAGTTTTATCTTATGCCAGCTGGTCTTAATCATCAAATGACTCTATAGTGAGAATCATTACTTTGAAATACTGATTTTGTTATAATAATAATGGAAATTAAAATATTTAAAAGAAAAAAAAGATGCCACTTATTTTCTAGAACTCTACAAAGCAAATTGCTGTAAGAGAGGCAGAGGAAACACAATATATACACATCCAAAATATAATTTGCAGTGAAACAAATGAAAGCACATTACAGATAAACTTACCTGACTTTAAAAACTAACCTGTAAATGGATTTCTTCTAATTTTTCTATTGCCTGCATTGTCCTTTCATCTAGCTCTGATTTATATTCTTGTACTTTACCAAGTTCTACCATATTGTTTTCCATATGTGTCTTAAGAGTTAATACTTCTTCCAATATCTTTTTATCCTCCTCAAGTTTTTCACATTTCTCTTGTATTTTTCTCATAGATAAAAACTCCTGTTGAAGAACTTGATTGTCTTTAGCCAAATTGACACATTTTGAAGATACAGCTTCCTTCTCGGCCATAAGATCATCAAACTGCATGAATAAAATAATAGAGCTTGATAGTGAAGCAGGCTGCGAATAATCTAATACAAAACCAGTAACAAAGTTTGAAATGCATGTACTTGCAATAACATGTTATCAATAATGTAGCACAGTCTTCAAATGTGAACCCTTA
>NW_022298560.1:0-1476 GCF_002776525.5 Piliocolobus tephrosceles
ACTCCTGGTTACCATCAGCACTTTGGATAGACATTTTCTAATATCTGACTATTCCCATTTGGGCCAGTTTTACACTGGTTCTTTTATTTAGAATATCCAATTATTTTTAGAAATTTTAAAACTTAACAAAATATTTTGCCTCCATAAATAATATTTAATGGAGGATTCTTCCTGAAAACATGCAAATATAAATTTATTTTGCTTTTTAATTTATCTTGGACATTAACAAAGCCAAGTGCATGTAGAGTAGTTTTAGTGACTACACAGGATTTATAAAAGCCATGGCTACTTGGGTGATGGTAGTAAAGTCACAAAGATAAAAATATTACTTTTGCAGATTAGAATAATTCAGGACATCAAAATTTCCCAGTCATAAAAATACATAAAAAAATGAAAAGATGTTCTCTAGAACAATAATAACTCTCTCTACTCATGCCCTTCTATTCCGTATTTCAAGTGTCGTGTCTCTTTCTTTTGATCTTTCATTTATGGCTGAGTTACCTGATCTCTTAGTAAATTATTGAAAGACCCCACCAAATAGAACAAGGGTTCTGTTAACAATAAAGATGTAGAGGCAGCCGGGATAAACACAAGGTCAAGCCTTTTCTGCCAGAGTTATGTTGGTCTCATATCTAGACAGTGTTATTGTCTCAAAGCCATTTTAGCAATGATTTGCTGGCTTTGTGGAGAACTTGTTAGGAGTACTGTATTTTAATGGCTACATTAAATTTGATTGTCCCATTATTTAAGGATCTGTCGTATTTTGTCTCTCAAAAAAATGACAGCTATTGGTGATTAAAGATGAGTCCAACTCCATCCCTTCAAGTCTTTTATTGAAGGATGGCTACTAAATAAATAATAATTAATATTTAATAAAATAAACTGAATGATGAAAGTGCCTTTGAGCATGCTCTTCTTCATTCACTGTCCAACTACAATTTGTCACCTTCTAGTCAGAAAACCTCTGCCTTGTTCTGATCCACTCCCTTTGGAGTTGTAAACCACTGTTTCTTACTTTCGTAGCACCACAAGAATAACTATCAGAACAAATTACAATGTGTTATCATCATTGCTTAATTTGCAATATTCTATATGAAAAGTTTTTAAAGATAGGGATAGTATCTTTTACTTTTGTGTCTTTGAATTTACCACAGAATGTGGCAAATAAAAACTAAAAACACAATTGTGAAAGGAATAAGCACATGAAAAGGATCTTTCAATTAAACCCAGAAGTCTGAACAAAAATATATAAAAATTGATAAATGCAAGGAATTTTAATGAAAGTTGCAAGCTACTGTTAATAGTTAATTTAACGCTAAGCATGTTTTTATTGTTAATACCACATTTTAATATCAATTTATTATTTACCTAATAGTTGTAGCTAAAATTATACTTTTATTTTAAAGAAACTAACTTCCTTAGGTTTATGCTGTAAAATCCCTTTAGCAGCCTGGAGTCTCTTATGTGTGGGTGCAT
>NW_022298561.1:0-1442 GCF_002776525.5 Piliocolobus tephrosceles
ACACTTGTGTATGTGTGTCAAATATGCACACATATGCAGAGGAGTCATAAGAGATCACATAGAAGAGGACTAGTCCAGTGTATATGCTCAGACTATCTAATTAGTCCATCTTTACTATGTTTCAGAATTTTGCTTTGTGTACCAGGATATTTGTGACCAGTAATTGAACAGCCAGAATGTTCCTTTATACAATGAAACAAGGAGTTTTCTATTGTATTAAAAAAATAAAATATAATTGTCACATGTACTCTGTCATCAGTGAAATACCATGAGAATATCTAGGTCTTTCAAAAGCTTGGATGTTCAAACCGCTCCTCTGCAGCAAGAATTTCCCAGCCTTTGCAACCTGTCCTGATTCAACTCTAAGTAGAAATATGTGACAAATATTCTTTTAATTTTTTTTTTTTAAGAGAGACAGGGTTTCACTCTGTTGCCCAGCCTGGAGTGTAGTGGTACGATCACAGCTGACTGCACCTTTAACTCCTGAGCTGAAGTGATCCTCACACCTCAGCATTTGAGTAGCTAGGACTACAGACATATACCACCCAACCCAGATGATTTTTTAAGATTATTTTTTTAGAGATGTGGGTCTCACAGGCTCCATGACAACTATTCCCTTAAGACTTTCACATTCTTCTTTCTACATCAAAAATGGAAAACAAAACAAAACAAAAAGTACACCACCTGAAGTCACTTTCAAAAATTCTAAAGAGTACATCTACCTGTACTCTTTAGAGTTGTCTGTGTCTTAGAGCCTCTTGAAGAGGCAATGTTAATCTTTACTAAGTTATACAAAGCTCCTGTTATCCCTCCATTAATTTGAGCAATACTTACAGAGCACCTACTATGTGAAGGATACCATCCTCAGCATTGAGATACACGTGTAAAGAGAAGAAAACAAATCAATATTTCTTCCTTTATTAACTTACATTCTAAAGAGTATCTCAAGTATTTTCTCCTCTCATTCACAGTAGAACTAAAGCTAATGCTAAAGGGCCTAATGTTTTAAAAACCGCTAATTTAAGTCATTTGCAGCAAATTCAATAACTATAAAATACATTGGAAATAATATAGAATAATAATTACAGATCTTCTATATTGATACTTGATGGTATCAGGAGTTAATAAGTTATAAAATGGTTAAAGTTTCTACTTTTATATTAAGCATTTAACATAGTTTGTCTAGAAATTTTTGATGGTTTCTCCTATTTTTCCAAATTAGACTAGTAACACAGCAATTCAAAAAATATTTGATTTTAAGGTATGCCAATCATTCTTAAATAAGATTCTAGTTCAGAAAAAGGGCTTTTTCAGATGAACGCTGGGTCAACAATCTGCCAGAGTTTCTAGTTCAGAAATGAAAATGTCAGTCACTCCTAATGTTTCAAAGTATCTGGACACTTGACACTGCATAGATAGACAAATCTATGGGTGAGGGAGCT
>NW_022298563.1:0-1039 GCF_002776525.5 Piliocolobus tephrosceles
CTGGGGCTGGGGCCCGGGTCCCCAGGTGGTCAGGGCGCGTGGGAACCCGAAGCCGAGGCACGTCTACCTCCGCAGCCGGTGCCTACGGAGGCCTCTGCGCGGCAGAAGCAGGTGCAAGCCATCCAGGCGCCCTCCCAGCCGCTCCAGGAGCCGGAGCGTTCATCTGCACTCACATCCACCCTGTTACACGAGCTCCCGTCGACCCCAGAATTTCAGCAAAAGGCACAACATTTCCTAGCGACGGAGCCACGGGGGGAGCTGGAGGACGTGGCCCGCTCGGCTGGAACCACTTCTCAGCCAGGAAGAGCACCCGGCTCTGCTGGAGGAGCTTTTGGACGCGGGGTTGGGACCGGGTGGAGGCACGGCGGTGGCCCCTCTTTGGCGGCGAACCTCCGGCTCGGTACGGAGAGGCGTCTCTTCCCTTCCCGCTGACCTGTCTAGGGTCCTGAGTTCCAGGTCCGGCGAGAGACTCCACACAGCGGAGGGCTGTCATTCCTTCCTGAGCGTCCCGGGGATCCCAGAGCCCGCCAGGTACCCGGAGATGGGCCGCGGGTCCGGAGGCAGCCGGCTAGGCTCTGGGACCACCCCAGACAGAGCTCTCGGCCCATCCGCTCGCACCCCTCCCCTCGCCACCCCGCCCCGCCCCCCGCGTTCCTCAGTGGGGCAGGCGGAGACCTCCACCCCGGGAAACAGGCCGGGCCAGCGGCCAGGCCTGCCCTCCTTTCCGCGGCTGCACTCCTCTGCCTCCCCGCTCCACCCTCACGGCCCACCCGTGCCCCGCCAGCCTCCTCGGCATCTCGTGGAGCGCCTGACAACTAAATGTGGACCCGGAGATCTCGCGCAAACCGTGGTTCTGCCCTTTCTAGCCGGGAGGGAAGCCGGGCGGAGATGTGGAAAGGAACGGAGACAAAGTGGGAGGGAAGGACGGGGCAGGAAAGGACGGATGAACGGAGGAACCTTGGAAGGGATGGAGGTAGGGAAGGAAAGAAAAGGAGAGGAAGAGAGAGAGGGAAGAAGGGAGAAGGGGAGGTATAGATGG
>NW_022298564.1:0-3297 GCF_002776525.5 Piliocolobus tephrosceles
GTGAATTCATTTTGCATAGTTACAGTGCTGTTTCATTGAGCACTTTGCTAACATGTTTTCTTGGAATTTGCAATGGGACAATCTTGAGCGCATTGAAGCCTATGGTGACAAAGGAAATATCCTCAGATAAAAACTAGAAAGAAGCTTTCTGAGAGACTTCCTTCTGATATGTGACATTGTCTCACAGAGTTACACATTTTTTTTCAATGAGCAGTTTGCAAACACTGTTTTTGTGGAATCTGCAAAGGTTTAATTGGGAAGACATTGAAGCCTATGGTGAAAAAGGAAATATCCTCAGATAAAAACTAGAAAGAGGCTTTCTGAGAAACTTCTTTGTGAGGTGTGAATTCATCTCACAAAGTCACACCTTTCTTTTCATATAGCAGTTTGCTAGCACTGTTTTCATGCAATCTGCAAATGGATATTTGGGAGTGCATTGAGGCCTATTGTTGAAAAGGAAACATTCTCAGATAAAAAGTAGAAAGAAACTTTCTGTGAAACCCCTTTGTGGTGTGTGAATTCATCTCACAGAACTACATGACTCTTTTCAGGGAGCAATCTAATAACACTGTTAAGCAGAATCTGAGAGGGGATAATTTGGATTGCATTGAAGCCTACGGTGTAAAAGGAAATATCCTCAGATAAAAATTAAAAAGAAGATTTCTGGAAACTTCTTTGTGATGTGTGAAATCATCTCACGGTGTTACACCTTTCTTTTCATGAAACATTTTCCTCACACTCTTGTCATTTTTTCTGCAATAGGATACTTGGGATAGCACTGAAGCCTACGGTGAGAAAGGAAATATCCTCAGAAAAATAACAAAAGAAGCTTTCTGAGAAACTTCTTTGTGATGTATGAGTTCATCTCACAGAGTTACACTCCTCTTTTCTTTGAGAATTTTGCTAACACTTTTTTCTTGTAATCTGCAATGTGATATTTGATAGTGCTTTGAGGTCTATGTTGTAAAAGGAAATATCCTTAGACAAAATCTAGAAAAAAGCTTTGTGAGAAACTGCTTTGTGATGTGTGAATTCGTCTCACAGAGTTACACCTTTATTTTCACTGAGAAGTTTCCTAACTATTTTTTTCTGGAATCTGCAACAGGATATTCGGGAGCTCATTGAGGCCTATGGTGAAAGAGGAAATAACCTCAGATAAAAACTAGAAAGAAGCTTCCTCAGAAACTGCTTTGTGATGTGTTGATTTGTCTCACAGAATTACATGATTCTTTTCATGGAGCACTTTGGTAGCACTTATTTTGGGCAATCAGGGAAGGGATATTTTAGATTGCATTGAAGTCTATTATGACAATGGAAATATCCTCAGTTAAAAACTAGAAAGAAGCTTTCTGAGAAACTTCCTGGTGGTGTGTGAAGTAATCTCACTTAGTTACACATTTCTTTTCATGGAGCAGTTTGCTAACACTGTTTCTGTGGAATCAACAATGTGATATTTTGGAGCTCATTGAAGCCAAGGTGGCAAATGGGATATCCTCAGATAAAAACTAGAAAGAAGCTTTCTGAGAAACTGCTTTGTGATGTTTGAATTCATATCACAGAGTTACACCTTTCTTTTCATGGAGCAGTTTACTAACAGTTTTTATTGGAATCTGCAATGGGATATTTCGGAGTGCCTTGAAGTCAATGATGACAAAGGAAATATCCTCAGGTAAAAATGAGAAAGAAGCCTTCTGAGAAACCGGTGTGTGATGTGTGAATTAATGTCACAGAGTTACATGATTCTTTTTATGAAGCACTATTTTTAGGGAATCTGAGAAGGGATATTTTCTATCGTATTGAAGCCGGTGATAACAAAGGATATATCCAGAGATAAAAACTAGAAAGAAGCATTCTGAGAAACTTCCTTGCCTTTGAATTCATCTCACGGAATTACACATTTCTTTTCAAGGATCAGTTTAGTAAAACTTTTTTCTTGGACTCTGCAAAGGGATATTTGGGAGCACATTGCAGCCTATGTTGAAAAAGGAAATGTCCGCAGATAAAAACTAGAAGGAGGTTTTCTGAGAAACTGCTTTGTCATGTGTGAATTCAACTCACAGAACTACACGATTCTTTTTATGGAGCAGTTAGGTAGCACTGTTTTTGGGGAATCTGAGAAGGGGTATTTTGGATCACACTGAAGCCCATGCTGACAAAGGAAATATCCTCAGATTAAAATTAGAAAGAAGCTTACTGAGAAACTGCTGTGTGATGTGTGAATTCATCTCACAGAGTTACACCATTGTTTCAATTGAGCATTTTGCTAGCACTCTTTTCAGGGAATCTGCAATAGGATATTTGGGAGCATATTGAAGCCTATGGTGACAAAGGAAATATCCTCAGATAAAAACCGAAAAGACGGTTCCTGAGAAACTGCTTTGTGATTTGTGAAGTCATGTCACTGTGTTACACGATTGTTTTCATGGAGCTGTTTGGTAACACTATTTTTGGGAAAACTGAGAAGGGATATTTTGGATTGTTTCGAAGCCTGTGGTGACAGAGAATATATGTAGAGAGAAAAACTAGAAAAAACTTTCTGACAGACGTCCTTGTTATCCTTGAATTCATTTGACTGAATCACACATTTCTTTTCATGGAGCAGTTTGTTAACACTGCTTTCTTGGAATCTGCACTGGGATATTTGGGAGCTCTTTGAAGCCAGTTGTAACAAAGGATATACCCTCAGACAAATACTGAAAAGAAGCTCTCTGAGAAACTGTCTTGTGATGTGTGATTTCATCAAACAGAGTTATAACTTTCTTTTCATTGAGCAGATTGCTAACACTCTTTTTGAAAAATCTGAGATGGGATATTCATGAAGGCCTTGAGGCCTACTATGAAAAAGGAACTATCCTCAGACAAAAGCTATAAGAAGCTTTCTGAGAAACAGCTTTGTTTTGTGTGAATTCATCTCATAGTGTTACACTTAAAGTTACACGTTTCTCGTGGAATCTGCAATGGGACATTTGAGAGCGCATTGAGACCTTTGGTGAAAAAGAAATTATCCACACATAAAACTAGACAGAAGCTTTGTGAGAAACTGCTTTGTGATGTTTGCATTCAGCTCACTGAGTGACACGATTCTTTTCATGGACCAGTTTGGTAACACTATTTTTGTGGAATCTGAGAAGGGATATTTTGGATCGCTTTGAAGCCTGTGGTGACAAAGGAAATATCCTCAGTTAAAAACTGGAAAGAAGCTTCCTGAGAAATTCCTTAGTGCTGTGTGAATTCATTTCACAGAGTTACTCTTTTATTGTCATGGAGCAGTTTGCTAACACTGTTTTTGTGGAATCT
>NW_022298566.1:0-1440 GCF_002776525.5 Piliocolobus tephrosceles
CCTCTCCTCTCATCGTTGTGGAGTCCCTTGCTGCCCAGAGGCTCCTTGACCCCCACTGATGCTCAGCCCCGGGTCAGCCATCTCTGCCTGACTTACAGCCCACTCATCTCTTCTGCTCAGAGAATCTGAGAGCAGCGCGGCGGCGCCCCCCGTGTGGCCACAGGGCTAAGGATGGTAGCCCCGACGTCCTACCTCCCCTGCTCAGCCAAGACCTCTGGGTCTCCCTGGGCTCCAGGCAGCAGGACAGGGGTCTGAACACAAGAGGGCGCGCCTACCCTAGGTCAGGGTTGGGATCAGCCGGGGTCTGTGTGGTTCTTTTCATGTACGCTTTATTGTATTCCATTGATTTATGCCTATTTTATGCCAATATCACACTGCTTTTTATCACTAGAATTTATAGTAAATATTGAAATCACCCACTATGCATCCTCCAAATTTCTTCATTTTAAAAATGATTTTGGCTATTCAAAGTTATTTTTATTTCCGTTGAAATGGTAGCTTCAGCTTGCCAATTTCTTTAAACATTTCTTTTAAAGCTCACCAGTGTTTTAATTCAAATTGCACTTAATTTAATAGTTCAATCTTGGAGAATTAATAACATTGGAGATCCCAGTTCTTGAATACACTACTTCTCTGTCTATTTCGATCATCTTTACTTTCTGTCGGTGCTGCCATGTAGATCTTAGTGTACAAATCACAAACACTACTAAAAAATTAATGTCTGAACATGGTATTATTTTAATAAATGTTTTATAAGTGGATTTTAAAATTTTTCGTTATTCTGATTTTACATTACTTATAGAGACTTTAGTTTTGTATAGGAGGTGTACCCTACAATTTTGATAAATTCACTTACTACTTCTAGAAGTTTTATTTGCCTTAATATTTTCCACTTGCATAATATTGTCACCTGCAAACTAGGACATTTTACTTCTCTTTCATTTGTAAGTCTTTCATTTCTTTTTCTTGTCTTAATGCTCTGGCCAGGACCTCCAGGACAATATCTTCGCCATTTTCTTGATCTTAGGTAGAGAGTAATCTATTTGCATCATAAAATATGATGTGAGTTGTAGGTTTTACATAGAAGCCCTTTATCAAATTGAAGAACTTGACTACGATTCCTATTTACTGACAAATTTTGTCACAAATGAGTGTTACATTCTATTTTTCATTATTATTTATTAACTTTTAGGTTCCGTGGTACCTGCGCAGGCCTGTTATATATTTAAATTGCATGTCATGGGGGTTTGGTGTACAGATTATTTCGCAATGCAGGTTATAAGCATGGGACTTGATTGGAAGTTTTTTAATCTTCACTCTTCTCTCATCCTCCACCCTCCAGGAGGCCTTGGTGTCTACTGTTCCCTTCTTTGAGTCCATGTGTACTCACTGTTGAGCTCTCACTTATAAGCGAGAACTCGTGGTGTTTGGTTTTCTGTT
>NW_022298567.1:0-6294 GCF_002776525.5 Piliocolobus tephrosceles
TCAGTGGTTAAGGTTAGATCATCTCTTTCTAACAAGGTGGCTTCATATTTAAAAATTCTTGAATCAATAAGCCACCTTTCCGCCTTCTGATTGGGAATTGTTCTCACTTGGTGAGAAGAACTAGTGATAAGTTTTCACCAAAGGTTAATTTTCTGCTCTCCTCTCTGAGCAAGGCTGTTGCTGCTACTGAGTCAAGACTTCTTGAGAGGAAGGCTATGGGTTGCCAAAGGCCTCCATGTGTTTGAGTAAGTACCCCTAAGGCTACTTCATTACCTACATTAGCAAAAAGATGAAAGGGAAATTCTAAAGAGGGTAAGGCTAGAACATGGGCTGTCACTAGTAACTCTTTTAATTTTTTTGTCTGCTGTTTTTCTGGTAAAAACCATATAAGGGGGTCCGATTCATCCTGTGTAAGTTCTTTTATATAGAGTTTTGGTTACTAAAGCATGAGTCTATCCTAAGCAACAATACCCTACTAACCCTAAAAACTTTCTAAGTTCCTTCTTCATCTCAGGCAGAGGTAAGGATATGATGCTTTCAATCCATTCAAATCCAATTCTCCGTTTGCCCTTACTGATTAAGTGCCCTAAATACTTGACTTCAGGTTCTACAAACCAAAGTTTGCATTTTTGACAGTCGTAATCCCTCCAGTTGTAAATTATTTTAAAAACTTACTGAAAATCCTCCTACTTTTTGTCTATCTTCCCTTGAAATAAGGATATTATCCATGTATTGGAGCAGGCATATATATGGCAGTCTGCAAAACTTTTCTATGATCTGTTCTAGTATTTGACCAAACAAATTTGGAGATTCTGTAAATCCCTGGGGGAAAACTGTCAATCGATACTGTTATTTCTACTGGAGTGAGGGTCCTCCCATTCAAAGGCAAACAGGTCTCGGCTATCTTCTGCTAGTGGGCAAACCCAGAAGGCATCCTTTAGATCTATTACTGTGAACCACTCATGGTTGTATGGAATTTTACTAACAATAGCGTAAGGATTAGGAACAACAGGGTGAGTTGTTTGAACTATTTGGTTAACAGCTCGAAGATCTTGCACTAGCGGATATGACCCATCTGGCTTTTTCACAGGCAGTATCTGAGTGTTATAAGGAGACATACAGGGTTCAATGAGTCTCTCTCACGGAGGCTTTCTATTATGGGCTTTAAATTGATCTTAGCTTCTAAGGGAATTGGATATTATTTACTTTTTACTTTTTCCCCCGGGTTTTTCAATTTAACTTGGATTGGGGAAATTCGTAATTTTCTTCAGTTTCCTTCCTTTGACCATACATCTGGATGGATGTGTCCCTCATTTAGAGTAGTGAGCAAATTTAAGGAGGTGAGGAGTTTTCCTGTTATGCCCAGACCGTTTATTCTCCGAAGAAGACCACCAGAGTCCAGAGTCAAAGCCAAGTGGCAAGGATCTTTATTGCAAGTTCGAACTTGGTCCCTCCGTTCCACAACATACAAGAGGGCCTCGAACAATGCGTGCGCTCGCTTCTTATACCCTGATGTAAACAGGATATGGATATGTAAAGTTACAGAGAAACAAGGGAATTCTTCTGGTTACAGCATTACAACTGGTTTACATTTTAAGTTATACTTTTAGCAGTTTTTTTATTGGTTCCTGTGCTTTTACAATCGGTTGTATCTCAAGGCTATGAATGTGTTTGTGTCGGGCCCAGGAAGTGGAGGCATATGGGGGATGTGATGTGTCGGGCTCAAGGCTATGATAATGTGTTCTTTCATTCCTTGATTAACATAAAGGCCTAGGTTTAATTTTTGTTCCTGTCTCTGGGATTAACAGAAGATTAATATTTTGAGCGGTTCTGATATTTAATTTTTGTTTCTTCTAAGACTTTTGCTTTAAACCCCTCTCCTTTTGCTCCCAAAATAAAAAGTTCTTCTTGTGACCAAGTTACAGCAGGGGGAAGATAACAAACTGAGGAATGAGCAGCTCCTGAGTCAATTAAAAAGGTGATATTCTCAGGTTCGGGTCCTACCTCTAAATTTATCAGGGGCTCTTGGTGGGACTCGAGGTAAAAAGAGTAGAGCCCCTGGCCCCCCATTCCTCCTCAAAGATCATAAGTGGGGTGATTTCTTTTTCTTTTTTCCATTCAGGGCATTCTCTTATAAAGTGACCTTCCTTCCCACACTTGAAGCATTTCTTTTGTCCTATTCCTCTTTTTATTCCCTTGTTCCCTGGTTTGATTCCTTTACCTCTGTTCTAGGGTCTGGCAGTCGGGTACCTAAAAGATTTATCAGTGACATTTCTTTGAACTGCCTGTTGGGGAGTTCCCTGCTGTAAGGACAGCAGAATCTTTGCTTTGTGCTTTTGGTTTTCTTCATACATTCGTACATACACCATTTGGGCCTCCCTTAAGAGTTCCCCTATGGGATGGTCCTTCCAATTTTCTATCTTTTGTAATTTCTTGGTAATGTCTGGCCAGCTATTTCTGACAAAGTGAAGCTTTAACATTCCTTGTCCAACTGGGTCTCCTCCAGTTGGCAAGTCCGATCCTCATTTGACCTGAATTTTCGCCAGAAAACTGAAGGCTTTAGAATAGGTTCCTTGGTCCAAATGAAACAATAATACTTTATCATCTGTTGCTTTTTCTTATGTTTAGTCCTCTTGTATCCTTCCAATATTTTAACGAGTCCTAAAGGATTATCAGAGGTGATTTCACTCTCTGCCCTTTCCTTTTTACCTTCTATCTTACTCAGGGTATTTCCCATATTGAATACTGGTTAGGTTCAGTCCTCTGAACTAGAGATTTCTCACCTATCCTTCCCTGGAGGTTTAATCCCTACCCTGGATGTTCCTTGCACTCTTTTCCTTTTGCTTCGTCCATTCTGGCTGCTTTCCCAGAGGAAATTAGGCTCCCCTTAGCATCAGTGGGACGGCATAAACCCCAACAGTATCCCTACAAGAGGGCCACCATAAGCCATATGAGGTGACCATGGAACCACAGATTGGACTTACTCACTCTGCACAGCAGTAGTGCTTGTTATCTTTCACATCCTTTAACCTCCAGAATATCCCCACCACCAAGGAAATACTGTTGTCCTTGCCACTTTTTTACCTTGGACTCTGCACAGAGTTACCTGGTCATTGCAGTACTTGCAGGCCTTCTCCTTCCACAATGCTGAGAGCCTGGATTTGTTCGTCACGATGGGTAGTCTCAATCTCCCATCCCTGGGGCCACTGCAGTGGGGCAGTGAGGTGTGCCTCCCCTAGATGAGGTGACCAAAGACCCCTTCCCAAAGGAGAATGGGAATCCTGGATGAGCCCCCAGAAAATTGTTAGAAATAAAGCTCAGAGTCACAAAGAAAATGAACACTTGAACAAAGGATTTCTCAGCAAGGCAATTTTTACTTCTGCAGAAAGGTGCTACCCTAAGGCTTATTGCCACAAGAGCACCCAGAACAAAGGAAAGCAAGGTTTTTATGCCTAACGCAAGTTGTTTCTACTATTGTGTCCTGTCTCCATTGGCTGGAACTGGACCACACAATATAAACTGATCCCAATTGGCTAAAAACTTAAACTTTCCCAAATACGGTAAAGGCGCAATGGGGAGTGAAGGAAAGAAGGGGGTCACTTACGGGAAACCAGGAAGACAATAATATTTCCAAATAAGGAAAGAGCATAGACTTCAAGCTGGGACATGTGTGCGCATGTCTAGGCAGATCCAGGCAGACTAGAGAACAAAGGAGTTAAACCTTGGTTCAAGCACAAGAACATAAAATGTGTTTATTTCCTTACTGTATGTAATAACTACTTGAGGGCACAGTAAGAAGTCATTAGTAAAATAGAAGATTTGTTATTATGAAGAGTGAGGGAAACTTAAAGGAAGCTTTTAAGAGGAACTATCTTCTTAACACTTATCATTCTAAACCAAAAAGGAAAACTTTGTAGAGAAACTTTTATTCTTAACAAATTTTCTCTCTTTTTTTCTAGGTTTGTTTAGCTAGTGGTTTTTCAATTTTGTTTATGTTTTTGAAGAACAAACTTTTCACTTTGTTGATCATTTACATGGTTTTTAAAAGTTTTTATTTAGTTCTACTATGATCTTTATTATTTCTTTTCTGCTAATTTTGGATGCGTTTTTTTCTTGCTTTTCTAGTTCCTTGAGGTTCGTTATTATATTGTTAATTTGTAATGTTTTCTTAGGTAGGTATTTATTGCTATAAACCTCCCTTTTAGCCCTGTCTAACTGTATGCCACAGGTTTTGGTATGTTGTGTTTCCATTTTCATTTGTTTCAAGAAACTTTTTGATTTACATCTTAAGATTTCTGTTAACTCAATGATAATTCAGGAGCATGTTGTTTAATTTCCATGTATCAGTCTAGTTGCCAACATTTCTCGTGGTGTGTATTTCTAGTTTTATTCCATTGTGGCCAGAGAAGATACTTAATATGATTTCAATTTTTGAAAATGTGTTGAGACTTGTTTTGTCAGTTAACATTGGCTCTCTCCCAGAAAATGATCCATGTGTTCCTGAAAAGAGTATATATTCTGTAGTGTTAGATAGAGTGCTCTGTAAATATATGCTCTGTTAGCTTTATTTGGTGTAAAATTCAGTTTAAATCCACTGTTTCTTTCTTGATTTTCTGTGTAGATGATCTGTCTCACGTTGAGGTTGGGATGTTGAAACTCCCCTCTCTTATTGTATTGGAGTCTATGTCTCTTGTTAGATGTAGTAATATTTGTTTTATGAATCTAGATGCTCCAGTGTTTAGTGCATATATATTTAAAATTGTTCTATTCTCTTCTTGCATGGATCTCTTTATGATTATGTGATGGCCTTCCTTATCTTTTAAAAAAATTGTTCTTGACTTACAGTTTATTTTATCTGCTATAAGTATAGCTTTTCCTGCTCACTTTTGGTTTCCATTTGCATAGATAACCTCTTGCCGTTCTTTTACCTTCTGTCTCTATGGATTCTGGTGAGGCGGTGTTACCAGTGAGTTTTTTTGTAAGCAGAATATAGTTAGATCATGTTTTCTACCCATTCATTCATTGTAAATCTTGTAAGTAGAGAATTTAATTTGTTTACATTCCAGGTTTTTATTAATTAGTGGCGCTTTGTGCCAATACCAGCTCAGTCGGGGAGACCCTAACCTAGTGGCGCTAGAGGAATTTAAGATACACACACAGAAAGATAGAGGTGTGAAGTGGGACATCAGGGGTCTCACAGCCTTCAGAGCAGACAGCCTCAAACAGAGATTTACCCACGTATTTATTAACTCAAGCCAGTGATAAGCATTGTTTCTATAGATTATAGATTAACTAAAAGTATTCCTTATGGGAAACAAAGGAATGGGCCAAAATAAAGGAATGCATTTGGCTAGTTATCTGCAGCAGGAACATGTCCTTAAGGCACAGATCGCTCATGCTATTGTTTGTGGTTTAAGAACGACTTTAAGCAGTTTTCCGCCCCAGGTAGGCCAGGTGTTCCTTGCCCTCATTCTGGTAAACCCACAACCTTCCAGCATGGGCGTCATGGCCATCATGAACATGTCACAGTGCTCCAGAGATTTTGTTTATGGCCAGTTTTGGGGACAGTTTATGGCCAGATTTTGGGGGGCCTGTTCTCAATAGCTTTGTTCCTGTCACATTGTTGTTTTCTGGTTGTTTTATATGTCCTTTGTCTTTTTCTCTTATTGCTTGTCATTATGGTTTAGTGGATTTCTGTAGTAGGACCATTTGAGAACTTTCTCTTCCTCTTTTGTATGATTGCTTTACCAGCAAGTTTTATACTTGTGTATGTTTTCTTGGTAATAATGTGGAAATGTTGAAAATGTTGTCCTTTCAATTCCAGGTTTAGGACTTTCTTGAGCATTTCCTGTAGGCCCTGTCTAGTGGTAATGAAGCCTTTCAGCACTTGCTTGTCTTGGAAAGATAATTTCCTTTTCAATTATGAAGAATAATTATGCTTGGTTTATTTCTCTTGGCTTGGCAGTTTTCTTTCAAGACTTTGATTATACTATCCTATTCTCTTCTGGCCTGTAAGATTTCTGCTAAGAAATCTGCTGTTAGAGCTGGGCATGGTAGCTCACACCTGTGATACCAGCACTTTGGGAGGCTGAGGTGGGCAGATCATGAGGTCAAGAGATAGAGACCATCCTGGCCAATATGGTGAAATCCCATCTCTACTAAAAATACACACACACATGCACACACACACACACGCGCACACACACACACACACACACAAAGAACTAGCTGCATGTGGTGGCATGTACCTGTCATCCCAGCTCCTTGGGAGGCTGAGGTAGGAGAATCACCTGA
>NW_022298568.1:0-14110 GCF_002776525.5 Piliocolobus tephrosceles
GCTTCTTTTAATTTTTATCTGGGGATATTTATTTTTTCACCATAGGCCTTAATAGGCTCCCGAATGTGCCATCACAGATTCTACCAGAAGAGTGCTTTTAACCTGCTGAATCAAAAGAAAGGTTTAACTGTGTGAGATCAATCTACACATCACAAAACAGTTTGACTGATAGCTTCCTTCTAGTTTTTATTTGGGGATATTTGGTTTTTCACCATAGGCCTCAATGGGCTTTCAAATGTTTCTTCACAGATTCTACCAGAATGGGTTTCCAACATGCTAAGTGAAAAGAAATGTTTAAATCTGTGAGATGAATGCACACATCACAAAGAAGTTTCAAGGATAGCTTCTTTCTAGCTTTTATGTGGAGTCATTTTGTTTTTCACCATAGTCCTCAATGGGCTCAAAAATGTCCCTTTGCAGTTTCCACACAACTCTGTGATATGAATCACACATCACAAAGCAGTTTCAAAGATAGCTTCTTTCTAGTTTTTATCTGGTGATATTCGGTTTTTCAACATATGCCTCAATGGGTTACCAAAGGCCCCTTCATTGATTCTACAAGTATTTTGCTTCCAACCTTCCAAATTAAAAGAAAAGTTTTATTCTGTTAGTTGAATCCACACATCACAAAACAATTTAACGAATAGATTCTTTCTGGTTTTTATCTGGGGACATTTTGTTTTTCACCATAGGCCTCAACGGGCTTTCAAAGGTGTCTTACCAGATCCTACAAGAAGTTTGTTTCCAACCAGCTAAATCAAAAGAAGCTTTTAGCTCTGTGACTTGAATCCACACATCACTGAACAGTTTCAAAGATAGTATCTTTCTAGTTTTTATCTGCGATATTCGTTTTTTCACCCTAAGTGTAAATGTGGTCCCAAATGTCCCTTCACAGATTCTACAAGAAGAGGGTTTCCAACTTGCTCAATTGAAAACACATTTAACTCTTTGAGATGAATCCACACAACCCAAAGCAGTTTCACAGAGAGCTTCTTTCTAGTTTTTATCTGGGGATATTCTGTTTTTCACCACAGGCATCAATGAGCTCTCAAATGTCCCTTCGCATAGTCTATCAGAAGTGAGTTTCCAAACTGTTGAATAAAAAGAAAAGTTTTACTCATTTGGATGAATCTACACATTACAGAGAAGTTTCACAGAGAGCCTGTTTCTGGTTCTTATCTGAATATATATAGGTTTCAATGAGCTGAAATATGTCCCTTCACAGATTCTACAAATAAAGTGTTTCCAACCTGCTGAATAAAAAGGAAAGTTAAACTCTGTAAATTGAATTGACACATCAAAAAGAAGTTTCACAGAAAGCTTCTATATAGTTTTTATCTGGGGATATTCAGTTTTTCACAACAGTCCTCTATAAGCTTGCAAATATCCCTTTGCAGATTCTACCAGGAGGGTGTTTCCAACCTGTAAATCATGAAAACAAATTTAATTCTTTTTTTGTGTGTGTGATGGATTCCCACATCACAAAGCAGGTTCACAGAATGCTTCTTTCTAGTTTTTATCTGGGTATATCTTTTTTTCACCATAGGCATCAATGTACTCCCAAATGTCCCTTCACATATTCTACAAAATAAGTTCTTCTAACTTGCTGAATCAGAAGAAAATTTTAACTCTGTGAGATGAATCCACATATCACAAAGCAATTTCACAGATACCTTCTTTCTAGTTTTTATTTTGTGATACTCCATTTTCCATCATAAGCCTCAATGGGCTCACAAATGTCCCTTCACAGATTCTACAAATAGAGTATTTCCAAACTGCTGATTAAAAGAAAGGTTTAATTCCATGAGATGAATCCACACATCACAAAGCAGTTTTACTGACAGCTTCTTTCTAGTTTTTATCTGGGGATATTTGGTTTTTCATTTATGCCTCAGTGGGCTCTGAAATGTTTCTTGGCAGATTCTACAAAAAAAAAGTCCAAACGTCTGAATCAAGAGAAAAATTTAACTATGTGAGATGAATCCACAAATCACAAAGCAGTTTTACAGATTGCTTCTTTCAAGTTTTTATCTGGAGATTTATAGATTTTCACAGCAGGTAACATTGTACTCTCAAAGGTCTCTTTGCAGATTTTACAGAAATAGATTTTACAACCTGCTGAATCAAAACCAAGCTGTATCTCTGTGAGATGAATGCACACATCACAAAGGAGTTTCACAGAGAGCTTCTTTCTACTCTTTTTATGGGGATATTTCATTTTTCACCATAAATGTCAATGGGCTCTCATGTCTTCTTACATATTCTACAAGAAGAGTTTTTCCAATCTGTTGAATCGAAAGAAAGGTTTCAATCTGTGAAATGAATTCACACATCACAAAGCAGTTTCGCAGATAACTTTTTTCTAATTTTTATCAGCAAATATTCGGTTTTTAACCATAGACTCAATGTGCTACCAAATGTTCCTTTGCAGATACTACAAGAAGAATATATCCAACTTGCTAAATCAAAAGAAAGGTTTATATCTGTGAGATGAATTTACACATCAAAAAGTAGTCTCATAGATCAATTCTTTCTAGTTTTTATTGGGGATATTCTGTTTTTCACCATAGGCTTCAATGAGCTCCCAAATGTCCCATCACAGATTCTACAAAAAGAGTGTTTTTACCCGCTGAATCAAAAGAAAGGTTTAACTCTATGAGATGAATTGATACATCACAAATCAGTTTCACAGGTATCTTCTTTCTAGTTTTTATCTGAGGATGTTCGGTTTTTCATTATAAGCCTAAGAGGGCTCCAAAATGTTTCTTGGCAGATTCCTCCAGAAAAGTTTTTCTAATTTGTTGAATCAAAAGAAATGTTTAATTTTGTGAGATTAATCCACACATCACAAAGCAGTTTCAAAGATAGCTTCTTTCTAGTTTTTATCTGGGAATATTTGGTTTATCACCATAGGCCTCAATGGACCTCCAAATGTCTGTTTGCAGGATTCTACAAAAACAGTGTTTCCAACATGCTTCAACAAAAGATATGTATAGCTTTCTTACATGAATCCACACATCACAAAGCTGTTTCACAGATAGCTTCTTTCTAGTTTTTAAATGGGGATATTCAGTTTTTCACCATAGGCCTCAATAGGTGCTCAAATGTCCCTTCGCAGATACTACCAGGAGAGGGTTTCCAACTAGTTGAATCCAAAGAAATGTTTAACACTTTGAGATGAATCCAAACTTCACAAAGCAGTTTTACAAATAGCTTCTTCTAGTTTTTAATCTGAATATATTCGATTTTTCACCATAAAACTCAATGGGCCCCCAAATATCCCTTCTAAGATTCTACAAAAAGAGGGTTTCCAACCAGCTGAATCAAAAGAAAGGCTTATCTCTTTCAGTTAAATCCACACATCACAAAGGAGTTTCACAGAGAGCTTCTTTCTAGTCTTGATCTTGGGATATTTTGTTTTTCATTATAGTCCTCAAAGGGCTCTGCAATGTCTCTTCACAGATACTACAAAAAAGTATTTCCAGCCTACTGAATCACAACAAAGGTTTAACCCTTTGAGATAAATTTACACATTACAAAGCAGCTTCACAGATAGCTTCTTTCTGGTTTTTATCTGCAGATATTTGGATCTTCACCATAGACTACATATGGCCCCCAAATATCATTCCAAGATTCTACTAAAAGTATGTATCCAACCGGCTGAATCAAAAGAAAGGTTTACCTCTGTGAGTTGAATCCACACATGACAAGGCAGTTTCACAGACAGCTTACTTTTAGTTCCTATTGACAGATATTCAGTTTCTCACGATAGGCCTCAATGGGCTCCCAAATTATCCCTGTGTAGATTCTAATATCTTCTTTATGTTTTTTTAATAGGGATTTTATTTTATACCAAAGTCCTCAAAAGGCTCCCAAATGTCCTTTTGCAGATTCTACAAGAAGTTTGTTTCTAACCTTCTACACCAAACGAAAGGTTTACCTCTGTGAGTTGAATCCACACCTCACAGTACAGTTTCACGGACACCCAACCTGTTGAATCTAAACAAATGTTTAACTCTGTGAGATGAATCCACACATCATAATGAAGTTTAACAGATAGTTTTTTTTCTTTTTATCTGGATATATTCAGTTTTTCCTCATAGGCCTCAGTTGTCTTCCAAGTGTCCCTTCGCAGATTCTACAAGAAGTTTGCATCCAACCTGCTAAATCAAAAGGAAGGTTTAACACTGTGAGTTGAATCCACACATCACAAAGCAGTTTCACAGATTGCTTCTTTCTAGTTTTTATCTTAGTACATTCGGCTTTTCACCATAGGCATCAACGTGCTCCCCAATATCCCTTTGCAGATTCCACAAGAAGAGTGTTTCCAACCTGCTGATTCAAAAGAGAGGTTTAACTCTGTGAGATGAATGCACACATCACAAAGCAGTTTCACAGAGAGTTTCTATCTAGATTTTTTCTGTGGATATTCTGTTTTTCATAATAGGTCACAGTGGACTCTCAAATGTCCCTTCACAAATACTACATGAAGAGTTTTTCAAACCTACTGAAAAAAGAAGCTTTAACTCTATGAGATAAATCCACACATCACAAAGCAGTTTCACAGGTAGCTTCTTTCTATTTTTTATCTGGAGATATTCTGTATTTTACCATATGCATCATTGTCCTCTGAAATATCCCTTTGAAGATTCTAACAAGCACAGTCTTTCCAACATGCTGAATCAAAAAGGTTTATTGCTATGAGATGAATCCACACATCACAAGGAAGTTCGATAGATAGCTTCTTTCTACTTTTTTATGAGTATATTCGTTATTTCACTATAGACCTCAATGGGTCCCCAAATATCCCATCACAGACTCTACCAGAAGAGTTTCCAATGTGTGGAATCAAAAGAAACGTTTAACTCTATAAGATCAATTCACACATCACAAATCACTTTCACAGATAGCTTCCGTCTGGTTTTCTTTTTCAAATATTCTGTTTTTCACCATAGGCCTCAAAGAGCTCCCAAATGTTTCTCCGCAGATTCTGCCAAACGTGTGTTTCTAACCTGCTGTATAAAAAGAAGGATTTAAATTTATGAGATGAATCCACACATTACAAAGCAGTTTCACAGACACCTTCTTTCTAGTTTTTATCTCAAAATGTTTGGTTTTTTATTATAAGCCTCAATGGGCTCTGAAATGTCCCTTGGCAGATTATACCAAAGGGATTCTTCCTACCTGCTGAATCAAAAGAAAGGTTTAATTCTGTGACACAAATCCACACAACACAAAACAGTTTCAGAGATATCTTCTTTCTTGTTTTAATCAGAGGATATTCTATTTTTCACCATAGGCCTCAACAGGCTTCCAAATATTCCTTCACATATTCTACAAAGAGAGTGTTTCCAATCTGCTGAATTGAAAGAAAGGTTTAACTCTGTGAGTGCAACCCACACATCACAAAGCAGTTTCACACATAGCTTCTTTCCATTTTTTTTCTACGGGTATTCTGTTTTTCATTATAGTCCTTAATGGGCTCCCAAGTGTCCCTTCACAGATCTTACCAGAAGAATGTTTCTAACCTGTTTAATCAAAAGAAAGGATTAACTCTATTAGATGAATCCACACATCACAAAGCTGTTTCACAGAGAGATTCTTTCTAGTTTTTAACAGGGAATATTCAGTTTTTTTACAGTAGACCTCAATTTTTCACCAAGGTGTACTTTTGCTGATTTTACAAAGAGTGCTCCCAACCTTCTGAATCAAAAGAAAAGTTTAACTCTGTGAGTTTAATCCCCAAATCACAAAGCGATCTCACAGATAGTTTTTTTTTTTTTTCTAGTTTTTGTCTGGGGATATTCAGTTTTTGACCTTAGACTTCAACGGGCTTCCAACTGTCCCTTCACAGTTTCTACAAGAATAGTGTTTCTAAACTGCTGAATCAAAACAAAGTTTTAACTCTGTGATACGAACCCGCACATCACAATGCAGTTTTGTAAATAGCTGATTTCTAGCTTTTATCTGGAAATACTTGGTTTTTCACCATAGGCATCAATTGTCTCCAAAATGTCCCTTCACAGATACTAAAAGAAGAGTGTTTCAAACCTTCTGAATCAAAACAAAGGTTTAACGCTGTGAGATGAATGCAAGTATCACTAAGCATTTTCACAGATAGCTTCTTTCTAGTTCTTATTTGGGGATATTCGATTTTTCACCATAGGCCTCCAATCTTCCATCGTCCCTTTGGAGATTCTACAGAAAGAGTATTTCCCATCTGCTGAATCAAACAAAAGGTTTAACTCTGTGAATTGAATCCACACATCACAAAGCAGTTTCACAGATAGCTTCTTTTCAGTTACTATCAAGGAATATTCTGCTTCCTGCCATAGGCCTCACTGGGCTCCTGAATATCCATTTGCAGATTATACCACAAGAGTGTTTTCAAACTGCTGAACCAAAATAAAAGTTTAACTCTGTGAGATGAATACACACATCACAAAGCAGTTTTGCCAATAGCTTCTCTAGTTTTTAATCTGTGTATATTCAGTTTTATCTTGTAGTTCTCAAAGGGGTCCCAAATGTCCCATCTCAAATTCTACAAGAAGATTGTTCCCAACCTGGTAAATCAAAAGAATGTTTTAACTCTGTGAGCTGAGTCCACACATCACAAAGCAGTTTCAAGATAGCTTCTTTCTAGTTTTTATCAGAGAAACTTGGTTTTTCACCATATTTCTCAAAGGGTCTTCAAATGCCCATTCGTACATTCTACAAAAAGATGGTTTCTAACTTACATAATCAAAACGAAGTTTTAACACTGTGAGATGAATCTGCACATCACAAAGCAGTTTCACAAATAGCTTCTTTCTAGTTTTCATCTTGGGATATTCTGTTCTTCACTATAGGCCCCAATGGGCTCCCAAATGTCCCTTCCCAGATACAGTAAGGAGACTATTTCAAATCTCTGAACCAAAACAGAGGTTTAACTCTGTGAGATTAATCTACACACCACAAACCAGTTTCACAGATAGCTTCTGTCTAGTTTTTATCTGCAGATATTCATTTTTTCACCGTATACCTAATGGGCCCCCAAATGTCACTTGGGTGGTTCTACAAAAAAAAGTATATCCAACCTACTGAATCAAAATAAAATTTTAACTCTGTGAGTTGAATCCACACACCACAAAGGAGTTTCACAGATTGCTTCTTTTTAGTTTCTGTCTAGGGTTATTCAGTTTCTCAACAAAGGCTTCAGTGGGCTAAAATATGTCCCTTCATAGATGCTACCAGAAGTGTGTTTCCAACACACTGAGTCATAAAAATGTTTAACTCTGTCAGTTGAATGCACACATCACAAAGCAGTTTCACTGACATCTTCTTTCTAGTTGTTGTCTGGGGATATTTGGTTTTTCACCATAGTCCTCAAAGGGCTTTCAAATGTCCCTTCGCAGAGTCTACAAGAAGTCTGTTTCCAACCTGTTAAATCAAAAGAAAGGTTTAACTTTTTTAGTTGAGTCCACACATCACAAATCAGTTTCTCAAACAGCTTTTTAATAGTTTTTATCTGGGGATAGTTGGTTTTTTATGATAGGTGTCAATGTGCTACAAAATGTCCCTTCACAAATACTACTAGAAGAGTGTTTCCTACCTGCTGAGTGAACACAAAGGTTTAACTCTGGGAGTTGAACTCACACATCACAAAGAAGTTTCACAAATAGCTTTTTTCTACTTTTTATCTGGAAATATCCTGTTTTTCACTATAGGCCTGAAAGGGCCCACAAATATTCATTTGCATATTCTACAAGAAGAGTGATTCCAACCTGCTGAATCAAAAGAAAGGTTTAACTCTGTGATATAAATTCACACATAACACAGCCTATACACAGATATCTTCCTTTCTATTTTTATCTGGAGATATTTCGTTTCTCACCATAGTTTTTCATGGGATTCAAGATGTCCCTTAGAAGACCATTCAAATAGAGTGTTTCCAACCTGCTGAATAAAAAGTTAGGCTTTACACTGAGAGTTAAATCCACACATCAAAAAGCAGTTTCACAGACAGCTTCTTTCTAGTTTATATCTAGGGATATTTTGTTTTCTACCATAGGCCTCAAAAGGGCTCCCAAATGTCTCTTCGCAGATTCTACCAGAAGAGCGATTTTTACCTGCTGAATATAAAGAAAAGTTTTAATCTGTGAGATAAATTCACACATTACAAAGCAGTTTCACAGATAGCTTCCTTTTAGTTTTTGTCTGAGGATATTCAGTTTTCAATGTAAGCCTCAATGGACTCTGAAATATCCCTTGGCATGTTATACCAGAAAAGTTTTTCCAACCTGCTGGATCTAAAGAAAGGTTTAACCCTGGGATGAATCCACACATCACAAAGCAGTTTCACAGGTAGCTTCTTTCTTGCTTTTATCTGGATATTTGGTTTTCACCACAGACCTCAATGGACCCCTAAATGTCCCTTCACAGATTCTACAAGAGGAATGTTTCCAACCTGCTGAATCGAAAGAAATATTTAACTCTGTGAGTGAATCCACACATCACAAAGCGGTTTCACAGCTAGCTTCTTTCTAGCTTTTATCTACAGATATTCAGTTTTACATTACAATACTCCATGGTTTCCCAAATGACAGATTTGGGATTTTGACAGATTCTACCAGAAGAAAGTTTCCAACCTGCTGAATCAAAAGGAAGTTTTAACTTTGTGAGAAGAATCCACACATCACAGAGGTGTTTCACAGATAGGTTATTTCTAGTTTTTATCTGGAGATATTCCTTTTTTTTTCTGTAGGTCTCAATTTTTTCAAAAAATGTCCCTTCCCTGATTATACAAAAAGAGTGTTTCCAACCTTCTGAATGAAAAGAAAGGTTTAAGTCTGTGAAGTAAGTCGACACATCACAAAGCAGTTTCACAGATAGCTTCTTTCTTGTTTTTATCTGTTGATATTTGTTTTTCACCATAGCCTCACTGTGCCCCCATCTATCCCTTCACAGATTCTATAACCAGACGGTTTCCAACCTGCTGAATGAAAAGAAAGATGTATCTCTTTGAGTTGAACCCACACATCACAAGGCAGTTTCACAGACAGCTTCTTTCTAGGTTTTATTTGGACATAATCAGTTTTTCACTCTAGACTTCAATGAGCTCCTAAATGTCCCTTTGCAGATTTTACCAGAAGAGTGTTTATAATCTGTTGAATAAAAATAAAGGTTTAACTTTGTGAGATTTATCCACATATCACAAAGCAGTTCCACAGATAGCTTTTTTTCTAGTTTTTATCTGAGCATATTTTGTTGTTCACCATAGACATCAAAGTGCTCCCAAATGTCCCTTCTCAGATTCTACAAGAAATGTATTTCCAACCTGCTGAATCAAAACAAAACTTTAACATTATGAGATGAATCCACACATCACAAAGCAGTTTCATAGTTATCTTCTTTCTAATTTTTATCTTTGTATATTCTCTTTTTGACCATAAACCTCAATTGGCACCCAAATGTCCCATTCCACATTCTGCAAAAAGACTATTTCAAACCTGCTGAATGAAAACAAAGCTTTAACTCTGTGAGATGAATTCACACATCACAAAGCAGTTTCAAAGATAGCTACTGTCTTGTTTTTATGTGGGGATATTTCTTTTTGTTATAGGCCTTAATGGGCTCCAAAATATCTCTTTGCAGATTCTACAAATAGAGTGTTTCTCATCTGCTGAATCCAAACAAATGTTTAGCTCTGTTAGATGAACCCACACATCACAAAGAAGTTTCTCAGATAGTTTTTTTCTAGCTTTTGTCTGGGGATTTTGTTTTTCACTATAAATCTCAAATGGTTCCCAAATGTCTGTTCGCAGAGTCCACAAATAGTGTTTCCAACCTGCTGAATCAGAAGAGAAAGAAAATAGTGAGTTGAATACACACATCACAAAGCCACTTCACAGATAGCTTCTTACCAGTTTTTATCTAGAGATATTCAGTTCTTCACCATAGGATTCAACAGGCTCCCATATGTCCCTTCATAGATTCTACCATAAGAGTTTCCAACCTGTGGAATCAAAGCAAAGTTTTAACTCTGTGAGATGAATCTACACATCAAAACATAGTTTCACAGATATCTTCTTTCTAGTTTTTATCTGTTGATATTTGGTTTTACATTGTAGTCCTCAATGGACTCCAAAATGTCCCTTGGCAGATTCTATAAAAAGAGTGTTTTTAACCTGCTGAATCATCAGAATGGTTCAACTCTATGAGACAAATCCACACATCACAAAATAGTCTCACAGATAGCTTCATTCTGGTATTAATCTGTGGATATTTGATGTTTTAAATGTCCCTTCATAGATTCTACAAAAAGAGTGTTTTCAACCTGCTGAATCCAAATAAAGTTTTAGCATTGTGAATTGTATCCACACATCATAAAGCAGTTTCAAAGATATCTTTCCACTTGTTGTTATCTGGGGATATTCTGTTTTTCACGATAAGCTTCAATGTGATCCCAAATGTCCCCTCACATGTCCTACAAGAAGAGTGTTTCCAAATTGCTGAATAAAAAAAAAAAAAAAAAAAAAGCTTTAACTCCATGAGATTAATCCACACATCACAAAGCAGTTTCATGGATAGCTTCTTTCTAGTATTTTCCTGGGTTTATTCAGTTTTTCACTCTAGGCATGAGTGGGTTCTCAAATATTTCTTCACAGATTCTACAAATAGAATGTTTCATACCTACTGAATAAAAACAAAAGTTTATCTCTGTTAGTTGAATCCACATATCACAAAGCAGCTTCACAGAGAGATTCTTTCTAGCTTTTCTGTAGGATTATTTGGTTATTCACCATAGACCACAAATAGCTCCCAAGTGTTCCTACACAGATTCTCCCAGAATAGTGTTTCCAACCTGCTGAATCACAAGAAATGTTTAACTCTGTGAGATAAATCTCCACATCACAAAGCAGCTTCACAAATACATTCTTTCTAATTTTTATCTAAGAATATTATATTAGGTTTTTAATTGTAAGCCTTAATGGGGTTTGAAATGTCCCTTGGCAGATACTACCAAAAGAGTGTTTCCAAACTCTTGAATCAATAGAAATGTTTGACACTGTAAGTTGAATCGAAGCATCACAAAGCAATTTCATATATAGATTCTTTCTAGTTTATATCTGGGGAAACTTTGTTTTTCACCATAGGCCTTAATGGGCTCCTCAATGTCCCATTGCAGATTCCACCAGAAGAGTGTTTTTAATCTGCTGAATCAAAAGAAAGGTTTGAATGTGTGAAGTGAATCCACACATCACAAGCCAGTTTCCCTGATAACTTCTTTCTAGTTTTTATATTGGGATATTTGTTTTTTCACTACAGGTGTCAATTTGCTTTCAAACGTACCTTCACAATTCTAAAAGAAGAGTGTTTCGAATCTATTGAATCAAAACACAGCTATAACTCTGTAAGATAAATCCACACATAATAAAGCAGTTTCACAGAGAGCTTATTTCTAGTTTTTAGCTGGGGATATTTGTTTTCTTTACCATTGGCATCAATGTGCTCCCAAATCTCCCTTCACAGATTCTACGAGTGTTTCCAACCTGCTGAATCAAAACAAAGCTTTAAGTTTGTGAGATGAATCCACGTATCACAAGGCAGTTTCACAGATAGCTTCTTTCTAATTTTTCTTTGGGGATATTTGGTTTTTCATTATAGGCCTCAATAGGCTCCCAAATGTCTCTTTCCAGATTCTACAAACAGAGTGTTTTTAACCTGCTGAATAAAAAGAAAGTTGTAACTCAGTGAGATAAATCCACTTATCACAAAGCAGTTTCACAAGTAATTTCTTTCTAGTTTTTATCTGGGGATATTTGATTTTTCAGCATAGGCCTCAATAGTTCCCCAAATATCCCCTCACAGATTTTTAAAAAGAGTGATTTCAACCTACGAATCAAAATAAAATTTAACTCTGAGTTGAATCCACACATCACAAAGCAGTTTCACTGAGATCTTGTTTCTAGTTTCTAACTGGGGATATTCCATTTTTCACCCAAGGCGTAATGTGCTTCCAAATGTCCCTTCACAGATTCTACAAAAAGAGTGTGTCCAACCTGCTGAATTAAAAAAAAGGTTTATCTCTGTGAGATGAATCCAGTCATCCCAAAATAGTTTCACAAATACATTCTTTCTAGTTTTTATCTAAAAATATTCTGTTTTTCACCGCAGGCCTCAATAAACTCTCAAATGCTTTTTCACAGATTTTACAAACAAAGTGTTTCCAACATGCTGAATCAAAAGAAAGGTTTAACACTGTGAGATGAATCCACACATCATAAAGCAATTTCACAGATAGCTTCTTTCTAGTTTTTATCTTGGGATATTCTGTTTTTCACCACAGTTGTCAATGTGCTCCAAAACATCCTTTTGGAGAATCTTAAAAATGCGTGTTTCCAACCTGCTGAATCAAAGTAAAGGGTTAACTCTGTAAGATTAATCCACACATCACAAAGCAGTTTCACAGATAACTTTTTTCTAGTTTCTATGTACAGATATTCAGTTGCTCACCATAGGTCTCCATGGGCTCCCAAATGTCCATTTGTAGATTCTACCTGGAGTATTTCAAACCTGCTGAATAAAAAGAAAGGTTTACCTCTGTGAGATGAATCCACACATCACAAAGCAGTTTCACAGATAGTTTCTTTCTAGTTTTTATCTGGGAATATTTGGTTTTTCACCCTATGCCTCAACTTACCAAAAAGTATCACTTCACAGATTCTACAAAAAGTTATTTTCAACCTGTTGAATCAAAAGAAAGGTTTGGGTGGAGCAAGATGGCCGAATAGGAACAGCTTCAGTCTCCATCTCCCAGCGCGAGCGACACAGAAGACCGGCGATTTCTGCATTTTCAACTGAGGTACTGGGGTCATCTCACTCGGGAGTGCCGGACAATCGGTGCTGGTCAGCTGCTGCAGCCCGACCAGCGAGAGCTGAAGCAGGGCGAGGCATCGCCTCACCTGGGAAGTGCGAGGGGGAAGGGAGTCCCTTTTCCTAGCCAGGGGAACTGAGACACACAACACCTGGAAAATCGGGTAACTCCCACCCCAATACTGCGCTGCAACACCGGCACACCGGAGATTGTATCCCACACCTGGCTGGGAGGGTCCCACGCCCACGGAGCCTCTCTCCTTGCTAACACAGCAGTCTGCGGCAATCTAACCGCAAGGCAGCAGCGAGGCTGGGGGAGGGGCGCCTGCCCTCGCTGAGGCTTAAGTAGGTAACTAAAGCAGCTGGGAAGCTGGAACTGGGTGGAGCTCACAGCAGCTCAAGGAAACCTGCCTGTCTCTGTAGACTGCGCCTCTGGGGACAGGGCTCAGCTAAAGCAGCAGAGGCCTGTCCAGACGCGAATGACTCTGTCTGACAGCTTTGAAGAGAGCAGTGGATCTCCCAACACGGAGGTTGACATCTGAGAAGGGGCAGTCTGCCTGCTCAAGTGGGTCACTGACCCCTGAGTAGCCTAACTGGGAGACATCCCCCACTAGGGGCAGTCTGACACCCCACACCTCACAGGGTGGAGTACACCCCTGAGAGGAAGCTTCCAAAGCAAGAATCACACAGGTGCACTCGCTGTTCAGCAATATTCTATCTTCTGCAACCTCTGCTGCTGATACCCAGGCAAACAGGGTCTGGAGTGGACCTCAAGCAATCTCCAACAGACCTATAGCTGAGGGTCCTGACAGTCAGAAGGAAACCTATCAAACAGGAAGGACACCTATATCAAAACCCCATCAGTACGTCACCATCATCAAAGACCAGTGACAGATAAAACCACAAAGATGGGGAAAAAGCAGTGCAGAAAAGCTGGAAATTCAAAAAATAAGAGCGCATCTCCTCCTGCAAAGGAGCACAGCCCATCGCCAGCAATGGATCAAAGCTGGTCAGAGAATGATTTTGATGAGATGAGAGAAGAAGGCTTCAGTCCATCAAACCTCTCAGAGCTAAAGGAGGAATTACGTACCCAGCGCAAAGAAACTAAAAATCTTGAAAAAAGAGTGGAAGAATTGACAGCTAGACTAATTAATGCAGAGAAGGTCATAAACGAAATGACAGAGATGAAAACCATGACACGAGAAATACGTGACAAATGCACAAGCTTCAGTAACCGACTCGATCAACTGGAAGA
>NW_022298569.1:0-1802 GCF_002776525.5 Piliocolobus tephrosceles
GCAGCACATCAAAAAGCTTATCCACCATGATCAAGTGGGCTTCATCCGTGGGATGCAATGCTGGTTCAACATTCGCAAATCAATCAACGGAATCCAGCATATAAGCAGAACCAAAGATTATCTCAATAGATGCAGAAAAGGCTTTTGACAAAATTCAACAGCCCTTCATTCTAAAAACGCTCAATAAATTCGGTATTGATGGAACGCACCTCAAAATAATAAGAGCTATTTATGACAAACCCACAGCCAATATCATACTGAATGGGCAAAAACTGGAAAAATTCCCTTTGAAAACTGGCACAAGACAGGGATGCCCTCTCTCACCACTCCTATTCAACATAGTGTTGGAAGTTCTGGCTAGGGCAATCAGGCAAGTGAAAGAAATCAAGGGTATTCAGTTAGGAAAAGAAGAAGTCAAATTGTCCCTGTTTGCAGATGACATGATTGTATATTTAGAAAACACCATTGTCTCCGCCCAAAATCTCTTTAAGCTGATAAGCAACTTCAGCAAAGTCTCAGGATACCAAATTAATGTGCAAAAATCACAAGCATTCTTATTCACCAGTAACAGACAAGCAGAGAGCCAAATCAGGAATGAACTTCCATTCACAATGGCTTCAAAGAGAATAAAATACCTAGGAATCCAACTTACAAGGGATGTAAAGGACCTCTTCAAGGAGAACTACAAATCACTGCTCAGTGAAATAAAAGAGGACACAAACAAATGGAAGAGGACACAAACAAATACCATGCTCATGGATAGGAAAAGAGGACACAAACAAATAAAAGAGGACACAAACAAATACCATGCTCATGGATAGGAAGAATCAATATCGTGAAAATGGCCATACTGCCCAAGGTTATGTATAGATTCAATGCCATCCCCATCAAGCTACCAATGAGTTTCTTCACAGAAGTGGAAAAAACTTCTTTAAAGTTCATATGGAATCAAAATGAGCCCACATTGCCGAGACAATCCTAAGTCAAAAGGACAAAGCTGGAGGCATCACGCTACCTGACTTCAAACTATACTACAAGGCTACAGTAATCAAAACAGCATGGTACTGGTACTAAACCAGAGATATAGACCAATGGGAAAGAACAGAGTCGTCAGAAATAATACCACACATCTACAGCCATCTGATCTTTGACAAACCTGAGAGTAACAAGAAATGGGGAAAGGATTCCCTATTTAATCAATGGTGCTGGGAAAATTGGCTAGCCATAAGTAGAAAGCTGAAACTGGATCCTTTCCTTACTCCTTATACGAAGATTAATTCAAGATGGATTAGAGACTTAAATGTTAGACCTAATACCATAAAAACCCTAGAAGAAAATCTAGGTAGTACCATTCAGGACATAGGCATGGGCAAGACTTCATGTCTAAAACACCAATAGCAACGGCAGCAAAAGCCAAAATTGACAAATGGGATCTAATTAAACTAAAGAGCTTCTGCACAGCAAAAGAAACTACCATCAGAGTGAACAGGCAACCTACAGAATGGGAGAAAATTTTTGCAATCTACTCATCTGACAAAGGGCTAATATCCAGAATCTACAAAGAACTCAAACAAATATACAAGAAAAAAACAAACAACCCCATCCAAAAGTGGGGAAAGGGTATGAACAAACATTTATCAAAAGAAGACATTCATACAGCCAACAGACACATGAAAAAATGCTCATCATCACTCGCCATCAGAGAAATGCAAATCAAAACCACAATGAGATACCATCTCACACCAGTTAGAATGGCAATCATTAAAAAATCAGGAAACAACAGGTGTTGGAGAGGATGTGGA
>NW_022298570.1:0-1353 GCF_002776525.5 Piliocolobus tephrosceles
AACGTATTCCTGTAAGTGGGACTCAATTTCTGCTTCAGGCACTCGCTCTTGGCTGGGAGTAAGCGGTGGAGTTGTTCATTTCTGTCGTGGTCTATCCCACTCACACTGCTGGGGCTGACCAGGCCGGCCCTTCCCTCGTGGGGTTTGAGTCTCATACACCCTGTGAGACAGACAGGCTGCTGCCCTGTGCCAGATTAAGATCCAGGGCTTGGGATAGTTATGTGAGTCGCCCAAGGTCACCCAGCTAGGGGAGGTAAAGCCAGGCTAGGAAACTAGGTCTCTGCGCTCCAGAGCACGGGCCGTGCCCAGCACATGCTGAGACTCGGGGAGCGAGGAGGCACCCATACTTCTGAGAAAGAGCAGAGCCCACTGCGGCATCACCCCACAGATACTGCTGGGAGCCGAGGGAAGGCAATGCTGAGGTCCCTCCCTGAGGCTGTGGGTGTCAGGCGGAGCCCACTGTTCACAGCTGCACAGACTCTGTGACAACAAACATTTGGTGAATTGATCTAAAAAGCTAGCTTCCCAATCATGGTTGCCCGGGCACACAGCAGTTGTTGAACACGGATGGATGAAACCTGTCCAGTGAGAGCAGAATGAATTTGTGTGCTGGAGATGGGAATGTGCTGGAAGGCTGGGCATGACTCTCACCATTTTCTTCACTGTCTGTTGCGTTTGCAGCCAAGTCCCCTGGAGCTCAGTCTGCCCTCTGCCCTCTCCCCCCACCCTCCTAGTGCAGTACACTCCAGGATCCCCACTCAGCAACAGGGCAGTGACCAACTTTTACTCCCAGCCCAAAGATCTGCATGAGAACCAGTGCACACCAGCTCTGTGCCGCCTCCCTGACCGAGTGGTCCCCAGGGCCTGGTTTCACCACCATCTCCGCTTCCACCACAGACTTGCTCCCGTCCAGGGTTCCTCATCTCTCCAGTCTCCCAAGCTCAAACCCAGGGTGATCTCCCACTGGGTCCCTTCTGCCATCCCCATGCCTGGAAATGTTCGCTAGTCCCCACCCCACCCCCATGTCCACACTCAGTGCCCAGGTCTTCTTTTTTATTTTGTTAGAAGTGACAATGTTGGCCAGGCGCGGTGGCTCACGCCTGTAATCCCAGCACTTTGGGAGGCCGAGACGGGCGGATCACGAGGTCAGGAGATCGAGACCATCCTGGCTAACACGGCGAAACCCCGTCTCTACTAAAAATACAAAAAACTAGCCGGGCGAGGTGGCGGCGCCTGTAATCCCAGGTACTCAGGAGGCTGAGGCAGGAGAATGGCGGGAACCCGGGAGGCGGAGCTTGCAGTGAGCTGAGATCCGGCCACTGCACTCCAGCCTGGGCGACAGAGTGAGACTCC
>NW_022298571.1:0-1787 GCF_002776525.5 Piliocolobus tephrosceles
CCATTCACTCATTTACTCACTCATTTACTCCTTCACTCACTCACTCATTCATTCATTCATTCATTCATTCATTCATTCATTCATTCAGCAGCACCCATGATAGATTCACTCTGTCCTGGGCTCTGCGGCTGCCCTGGGCCTGCAGCAGGGAATAGTCAAAGATCTCTGAATCCATGGCATTCAGGGTTCATCAGGGGGACCTCTGGAGAAGCCCAGCAGATAGGTGAAATGCCCCATATGTGACACGGATGAAGATGTTTGAAGAGAAGCAGAGAGGGAACAGGAGTGTGCATGGAGCCCAAAATTTCTAAGAGGGTGATCTGCGGACCCCTCACCATGCAGGAGACGTTGCAGGACAGACCTGAGGAAGGTGGACAGAGTGGGTAGGCAGAGAGGGTCTGGGCTGAGGAAAGAGCAGGCTGGGCCTGAGGTTGTCGGATGCCTGCATGGGCCTCTGGGCAGCACCAGGATCTGAAGGGACCAGAGGACAGGCCAGTGTGCCATGTGTGGGGCCTGTGACTCCGAGTCAGCAGAGAAGATGTCTGAATTACATCCTGATAGGTGCAACCTGACTTTGAAGTTGAGGACACCCGAGGCATGGAGGTGGGGTGGAGGTAGGGGCAGAGCAGGGGATGGGGAGGGAGCCTGTTCCGGTCAAGGTCAGAGGTGGTGGCTTGGCCCCAGTGGCTCCAGATGCAACGAAGAGTCAAGAGGGACTTTCCTGAGGGACTTAGATGCCGGGGTGGAGGAGAACTTCAAGGCTTCAGCCTGAGACCCTGGGAAGATGGAGTCACCAGGAACTGAGCTGACAAAGACTGAGCAGTGGGGGATTGTGCGGGGGTGCAGAGGCCTGAGCTCAGTTTGGCCTCTGCAGATTTGCAGATTTGAGATGCCTACTCCATGCACAGCCAGAGACAGCAGGGAAGGGGAAGAGGCTGCAGCTCAGGTAGTCCTGAAATGTGCAGCGTGACATGCTGGGGCACTGGGTCATGGTGCCCTCATGGCTGGGAGCTGCTTCCCTCCTGGGATGCCACAACTCCTTTAGGGCACATCCGCAAATCCTGCACTCACCAAAGAGGGGAAGTGGGAAGGGCGTCTGTCCCTATGCATGTTCTCCTTCACCTTGTCCTAGGCAGGTCCCAGGCAGCACCTCCCCTCCCAAGTGGCTCCCCTTGGTCCCTGCCCCTAGTGTTCACAGCCAGACCCTCGAAGAGGGCTGGACTCAGCAGCTCACTTCTAATGAATAGAACCAGGCAAAAGAGATGGCGGTCTCTCCTGAGATTGAATTGGGAGGGGCTGCAGGTTCCGTCCACTGGAACTCTCCCCCTGCCTCTTGATAGGTGCTAGTTCTGGCAAAGCCAGTCACCCGCCCAGGGCAGAGGGTAGCCT
This sequence comes from Piliocolobus tephrosceles, assembly GCF_002776525.5. NCBI lineage: Eukaryota > Metazoa > Chordata > Mammalia > Primates > Cercopithecidae > Piliocolobus > Piliocolobus tephrosceles. Next base: position 1,390 of record NW_022298571.1, read on the forward strand.
GAAGCTGATGCTACGGAGAGACTGGGGCCTTCAGTCCAACAGCCTGCAAGCAATAGAATTCTGCCAGCAACACAGAAACGAGTGTGGAAGCAGCTCCTCCCCTGATGAGCCTGAGCCTTCAGAAGACATGGCAGCCCTGAGCAGACACTTGCTGCAGCCGCGGAGAGACCCTGGGGCAGAGGGCCCTGTGAAGCCTGCACTCCTGGCCCAAGGAGTAATCATTCCTGTGGTATAACTGTGTGCTGGTGTGGGCCACATTTTGGAGTCATCTGTCAGGGGACAATAAAGAACAAACACACACCTCATGTCCTACTGGGTAGAAGCTGTAGGGTCAGGATGGCATGTAATAGTTGTCAGGCCTCTGAGCCCAAGCCAAGCCATAGCATCCCCTGTGACTT
>NW_022298572.1:0-1143 GCF_002776525.5 Piliocolobus tephrosceles
TGGGCGACAGAGCGAGACTCCGTCTCAAAAAAAAAAAAAAAAATACTCTGTGTGTGTGTGTGTGTGTGCACGCGTGTGCTTGTGTGTATGTGTGCACGCTTGCGTGCGTGTGTGTGTGTGAGAGAGAGAGAGAGAGGAGCATGCCACTCTACACCCTTACCCCTGCCCTCCTTCTGCAGCATTCTTTATAAACTAATTTCAGAGGTGTCATGTCATCACCTCCGCTTTGTGCCATTGGTCACTCACACAGACCAACTCTGGGACAGTGGGAAGTGATGACCCAAAGGGATGAATATCAGGAGGTGAGGATTATTGGGACCATGTAAGAGGTCACTTTCCAATGTTTTTATAGTCTCAGATCTGAAGTTAGGATGGTTTCTCTAATACTACTTCTACTTTTTTAAACTTTAAAGTTCAGGGGTACATGTGCAGGTTTGTTATATAGGTAAACTCATGTTGTGGGGGTTTGTTGTATAGATTATTTTGTCACCGAGGTATTAAGCCCAGTACCCATTAGTTATTTTCCCTGATCCTCTCCTTCCTCCCACCCTCCACCCTCTGTCCTTCAGTCAGCCCCAGTGTGTACTGTTGCCCTCTATTAGCTCCCAGTTACAAGTGAGAACATGTGGTATTTGGTTTTCTGTTCCTGCGCTAGTTTGCTAAGGATAATGGCCGCTGGCTCCATCCATGTTCCTGAAAAGGACATGATCTCTCTTTCTTTTTGTTTTTAATGACTGCATAGTTCTAATAGTACTTTTGGAGAAACCTAAGAATTAAGAAATAATCTAGCAATACTATTTTTGCTGTTTTCCTTTATAGTATATATTTCTCTTTAATAAGTACAAAATCATAAGTTTTTTTTTAACTTGCTTATTCAGCCAGCATTTTATTTTAGCTTTTTATTATGGAAAATTTCAAAGTTTAGAAAGGAGAGAAAACTATAAAATTAACTTCCATGTACTCAGCACCTGGTTTCAATAATTATCAATTCACAGCCAATCCTGTTTCATCCATACCTAAATATCCCCCTGACTCTTGTTATTTAGAAACAAATTCCAGGCATAATATCATTTCATTGTATATATTTCATATGTCTCTCTGAAAAATAGGGAGTCTTTTAAACATCACAATACTAAAAAAAAA
>NW_022298573.1:0-1159 GCF_002776525.5 Piliocolobus tephrosceles
GTCGAGCTTGTTTCTGACCACTGGCCCACAGAGTTGGAACCCAAAGCAAAACCCTTGTTCTTAATCCTACGAGCAGCCTCATTTTTCTCAGCATGTAGCATGTTACTTAGTGACTCACCTAATTCGACCAGACAACTGAGTGAGTGCTTTGCATGTGTTTGAAATCTAGAGTGGGCTGACACAGCAGTGGTGTATTCTGGGGATGGCCAGATACATTTTTAAAAATCAGGTAATCAGGCCGGGCACGGTGGCTCAAGCCTGTAATCCCAGCACTTTGGGAGGCCGAGGCAGGCGGATCACGAGGTCAGGATATCGAGACCATCCTCGCCTACATGCTGAAACCCCGTCTCTACTAAAAAATACAAAAAACTACCCGGGCGAGGTGGCGGGCGCCCGTAGTCCCAGCTACTCGGGAGGCTGAGGCAGGAGAATGGCATAAACCCGGGAGGCGGAGCTTGCAGTGAGCTGAGATCCGATCACTGCACTCCAGCCTGGGTGACAGAGCGAGACTCCGTCTCAAAAAAAAAAAAAAAAAAAAACAAAAAAAAACAGGTAATTGTACCCAAAACATGTAATCATAACATTTTGAGCCTTCACATCAGAGAAGTTGGATGTTTTCCATTTTCATTTCTGTGAAGACACAAGAGGCCCATTTTTCCATGTACTGCAGGACTGTGGGTGAGGACCTGGCCACCATTGGCCGACATCAGCCCAGGGCTACCAAGCCCAGCCAGGAGCCTACCTGGATGACGAACTCTCGGTCCCGGAAGTCGGCAATGGTCCTGGGCAGCCTCATCCGGCCACAGACGAAGCGAAGAAGAGAGAGTGCTCTGTGTTGGAGAAGGACTCCATCACCTCCCAGAACCACTGGATCAGCGACGCGGAAAGCTTGATGCCTTTGTAGGTGGCCACCGACTTGAGAAGATGCCGGGGGATGTCAGGGCTGCCACACACCTGCAGGAGGATGTCTGTCAGGGCCATGTGATGCTTCCCAGCCTGGCATTTCCGCAAGACTCCATCACGCTCCCTCTCTACACCAAGGGCCTGTTTGGGGCAGGGAAAGGTCTGGGGGCTCCGAGCCGGGTGGGCCCACATATGGCCTCCTGCAGGCGGGTGGAGGGACGCGCTCAGAGCGCACTCCCTTCAGTCAACACACAGG
>NW_022298574.1:0-1920 GCF_002776525.5 Piliocolobus tephrosceles
AAAAAAAAAAAAAAAAAAAGAGGGAATTGCTCAATGAAGATGAAAGTGAAGCAAAGAAAGAAAAAGTGACATTGTTAGAAGTGGAATTGGATGTGAGTAGAAGATACCCCACTTGGAAAATGTTGATCCTGCTGTCATTCTTGAGATAAGATGTGGAGCCAGAGGAATTTTGTGAAGGAGAATTTATCGACATAAATGTGGAACATGATTGTGAAAAAAAGGATAAAGATGTCCCAGATAAAGTGATGTCTGCAGAAAAACTTCACATTAAAGAGATCCCTCAGATTTCACAGCATTGAAAACACAAAAGATAAAAACCTTGTAAGCAAAAATAAGTTGTCAAATTGTACTACCTGGAGAGCTGGGACCTAGATCAATAGGCTTTCAGGGAATTAGGGGTTGACAAATTGTATATTAAATTGGGAATGTGTTAGTTCAGAAATTGTTGTGCCTTATATGCATTACCTTTATCCTCTAAAGTTTTATTTCCTCTTGGTTGACATTCTTAATAAGTAATTGATCTTGTAATAATATTTAAATCATTGTCTTTTTCCTAAAATGTAGAAATACTTGTGAATTTTCTTCATTAAGCCAGAAAAGGATTTTTGGTGCTTCTCTCACATTTATGTTGGTTAAAAAGAAGGAAGGGGAGGAGAAAGGAGAGAGAAAGGGAAAGACTCTCACTTCCATTTTTTTTCTTTTTCCTTCTCTCGAGACAGGGTCTCATTCTGGAGCCTTGACCTCTCCTGGGCTCAAGCGATCCTCCCGTCTTAGCCTCCTGAGTAGCTGGGGCTACAGACATGTGCCACCATGCCTGGCTAATTTTTGTATTTTTGTAGAGACGAGGTCTCTGCTATGTTGCCCAGGCTGGTCTCAAACTCTTGGCCTTAAGTAATCTGGTCACCTGGGTATCCCAAAGTGTGGGGATTACAGGCTTGAGTCATCATGCTTGGGCTCAATTTTTTTTTTTTTTTTTTTAGACAGAGTTTCACTCTTGTTGCCCAGGTTGGAGTGCAATGGCACAATTTCAGCTCACTGCAACCTTTGCCTCCCGGGTTCAAGCGATTCTCCTGCCTCAGCCTCCTGAGTAGCTGGGATTACAGGCATGCACCACCACGACCGGCTAATTTTGTATTTTTAGTAGAGATGGGGTGTCTCCATGTTGGTCAGGCTGGTCTCAAACTCCCAACCTCAGGTGATCTGCCCACCTTGGCCTTCCAAAGCGCTAGGATTACAGGTGTGAGCCACCGTGCCTGGCCCAGGTTTTCTTTTTTGTGTAGTATATAATTATTATTTTAAGGATTCAATTCTTCTATGTCTTAGTTATTTTTATTTTTATTTTTATTTTTATTTTATTATTATTATTTTTTTAACAGAGATGGGTTTTTGCTGTATTGCTCAGGCTGGTCTCTAACTCCTGAACTCAAGAAATCCTCCTGCCTCAGCTTCCCAAACTGCTGGGATTACAGGCATGAGCCACTGTGCCCAGTGTATTTTAGTCATTTTTTTTTTTATATTATACTTTAAGTTCTAGGGTACATGTGCATAACGTGCAGGTTTGTTACATATGTATACTTGTGCCATGTTGGTGTGCTGCACCCCTCAACTCGTCAGCACCCATCAATTCGTCATTTATATCAGGTATAACTCCCAATGCAATCCCTCCCCCCTCCCCCCTCCCCATGATAGGCCCCAATGTGTGATGTTCCCCTTCCCGAGTCCAAGTGATCTCATTGTTCAGTTCCCACCTATGAGTGAGAACATGCAGTATTTGGTTTTCTGTTCTTGTGATAGTTTGCTAAGAATGATGGTTTCCAGCTGCATCCATGTCCCTACAAAGGACACAAACTCATCCTTTTTTATGGCTGCGTAATATTCCATGGTGTATATGTGCCACATTTTCTTAATCCAGTCTGTCAC
>NW_022298575.1:0-1067 GCF_002776525.5 Piliocolobus tephrosceles
GATGGCAACAGGGAAACCGGGGAGGAGGCTGTTGGCTTAATTCAGCCAAGAGATGATGGCCTCTGCATGTCCAGCTGACAGTGGTTAAGCAAAATGTATATTGATGAGATGGAACATTAGGTGACCATGGAAAGAAATGAGGCCGGGTGTGGTGGCTCATACCTGTAATCCCAGCACTTTGGAAGGCCAAGGTGGGTGGATAGCCTGAGCCCAGAAATTGGAGATCAGCCTGGGCAACATGGTGAAACCCCATCTCTGTTACAAATACAAAAATTAGTGGTGGCGGGTGCCTGTAGCTTCTGCTACTAGGGAGGCTGAGGTGTAAAGATTGCTTGATTGAGCCTAGGAGGCAGAGGTTGAAGTGAGCTTTGATTGGGCCACTGCACTCCAGTCTGGGCAACAGAGCAAGACCTTGTCTCAGAGGGGGAAAAAAAAAGGGAGTGCTGATGATGTGCTAGAGCACACTGTGCTGAGTGAAGAAGCCAGACACAGAATGTCACAAATTGTAAGATTTCATTTATGTGAAATATCCACAACAACAAGCAAATCCATAGAAACAGAAAGCAGATTAGTGGTTGCCCGGGGCTGGGGTGGGGTGTTTAGGGTATGGATGGGTAAAGGGTACAGGAGCTTTTATTTCAAGGTGATGAAGTATTCTAAAATTGCACATGTGGTAGTGGTTGCACATGTTTGTTCTACACTAAAAACCACTGAATTGTCTGCTTTAAGTAGTGAGTTGTATAGCATGTAAATATCTCTGTGAAGTTTTTTTTTTTTGTTTTTTTTTTTAGGCTGGAGTGAAGTGGCATGATTTTGGCTCATCACAACTTCCGCCTCCCGGGTTTAAGTGATTCTTCTGCAGCAGCTTCCCGAGTAGCTGGGATTATAAGCGCCTGCCACCACACCTGACTAAATTTTTGTATTTTTAATAGAGATGGGGTTTCACCATGTTGGTCAGGCTGGTCTGGAACTCCTGACTTCAAAACCCATTAAAAGTTTTGAGCAGTGCAGTGATGTACTCAGGCTTTTTTTTTTTTTTTTTTTTTTTTTTTTTTTTTTTTTTTTTT
>NW_022298577.1:0-3572 GCF_002776525.5 Piliocolobus tephrosceles
ACATTGTGCCATGTGGCTGGCCCCGCACTGGGCCAGGCCTCCATGAGTATAAGGAAACACGGGAGGCAGGAGGTCTGGGCCCTGCCCTGGGGAGGGAGAAGAATGGGACACAGGCAGTGGTCATTGAGCAGAAGAGACAGAATGAGCACAGGATGCTGCGAGGCAGTGAGTATAAGGAATTATATAGCTGAAGGTATTCATCTGACATACACCAGAAACTAACACAAAGTAAGAAAATACAAAAACCAAATAATCCAACAAAACTTGGGCAAAGAACCTATAGACATTTCTGAAAAGAAGATAGGAAATGAACTAATAGGTAAAGGAAAAGCTTGTCCACATCACTAATCATCAAAAAAATTTAAAGCAAAGCCACACTAAGAGAGTGTCCCCATCTACATAAGATGAATGTTGCTGAAAGCAAAAACAGAATTTTGAAAAGGCAATCACCAGCGTAGATTTGCAGAGAGGGAAACTCTTTGACACTACTGGTGGGAATGGAAATTGGTGTACACACTATGAGCAATAGTCGGCAGTTCCTCCTCAAATGAAAAATACAACTACTATGTCATCCAGCAATCTTAGCACTGGGAAATACAAAGTACATGGATGTATTATGCTCCCGGATTACAAATGACGTAGAAGAGCTATAGTGATCCAAACAATATGGTATTGGCATTAACACAAAAATACAGAACAGACACAATGAGGGAGCCAAATACCAAACCCAAATTCATATATGATAGATACATTAAAAAAAGTACACCCAGGAAATGGGAGACCCCAGGCTGCCTTTTGTCGGGATGCTGAAGTGTCCTGGGGTCTACAGATGCCGCTCCCCTGGGCTCCAGATGGTCTCTACTCCATGAGGATTTCCAGAGTTTCCCCTCAGTCACCCTCAGGGTCAGGGGGGCTCCCATGGGGCTGTGACCATCTGTCCCAGTCTTTCCTGTCTCCATGACACACTGTGTGACCTACATATACTGCAATATGTACTTGTGTGTATTTAAAGTGTACAGTTAAGATGATCTACAACCGATGCTACTCAACGTCTTCCAGAGATTTTTCAGATATCCCCAGACCAAAACAAACTAGTGACATTCCATGGTTTTGCAAACCAGAACCAACAACTGCACAGAAACAGCTCCCTATGCTCCATCAGACACTCTCCAGACCTGCTCCACGCTCGCAAACGTAACAAACGAGCATGAACCCAGGCAGTCTTCACTCCCAAGGGCCACTTAACAACCTCTATCAGTCAGGAAGCCTTTGATCTGGGGCAGGCTGCCGACACACAGGGGTGAACTGTGCCTCTAATGCTGAGTGTTGCTTCCCCTCACTGGGCTAACCCCCACCCTTGCACCAAGAAGGGTCCCTAGGAAAACTGTTCGACATTCAGGAGCCCATGTGGAACGTTCCAGCAACCTGGATGACCTCGGCCACCTCTAGTACCAGCCTTTCCCTCTGTGGGGCTCCCTTCCTGGCTCTTGCTCATGAAGGCTGATCTAAAGTGGCTGAGATGTCCTGCTCCCTTAGCCACCCAGGTCACCCTGATGGCATCACACTGGCCAGAGGCAGATGTCTGCATTCAAGAATGAGGTATTCACAGTCCGACTTCCCTGGTGCGGGGGACAATGCCTGGCACCTCCAGACAGCCAGAACCAGGTAAGGAATCCAGCTCTGACACAGCTGAAAGACTGTGTGGCAGACCTAGAGAGATTCTCTGGGCCTGTGTCCTCTTCTGCCTCACTGGATTCTTAGGAGGATTATTGAGACACTGGGTTTAAAGCTCTCAGCCTAGGGCCCAGAATGCCACAGGGTATCAAATCAGGGTGACCAAGGACTGAAGACTTCTCTTTGGCTGGGAATGGGGGATCAGGGTTGCAGAGACAAGGGGCACAGAGTAATGCCTGTACCATCAGAGGATCTGGTCCACCCTGGGCTCCTCAACCTGAGTGTGAGGCCTTGCTGGGACCTGAGCTCACCAGCCCCTTGGGAATCCATTGTGACTGCAGTCCAACGGAATCAGTGTCCTCACTGATGCCAGACAGAAGTCCTGGGAGATGTGGAGGGCATCCTGTAGTGGCAAGCAGTCTGGGTGGTCCACAGGTGTGTGCTTCAGCAGGTCCTGGAAAGGGATGAGCTGGTGAATTGGAGGATGTGTTTCCAGGGCTCAGTAAGAAGCCCCTGGGGAATGCTCAGTCCTCACCAAAAGAATTCAAAGGGCAGGCACTCAGGGACCCACACTCATGCCTGCAAAATCTGAACTGAAAATTAGAATCAGAGCAGCAGGGTTGACTCTAAAAGGGCCCCGGCTCACTTTTCTCCCTGCTGCAGTCATTACTCTTTTCCCCTGGCAGAGGCAGCGGGGTGGAGGCTCATCTCACCAAGCAGCTGGGAGAGACACCCCTCTACCCACCCTGCAGCTGATCCAAAGGTCCTGGAGACCAAAAGACAGGGGTTGGGGGAGCAAGATGTTCCTGCCTTCACCAAGAGAGCAATTGGCCAAATGCCAAGCTCAGTAGCTAAGCTCTATTGAGGCCCTGGCCCTGTTGGCATGGTTACCTCAGGCCAGGCAGGCATACTCAGGGCCTAGGATCTCTCTGCCTGACTTTTCAAATTGTCTGTTCTCAGTGACTCTGGTGCCCTCCCACCCCGGGCTCAGGCTTCTGAGAAACTCCTAAGCCCTCTCTGGCCCTTCAGGGGCCTTAACATTCATGTGTAGGACCAGGATGCTCTGAGTGACTTACTTGGTCAATGGGCCCGTACAGCAGAGCTGTTGGGGACTGCAGAGAGAAAAAGGACAATGACATACAAAAAACCACTCAACACCTCAGAGACCAGTTTTTTCCCCCCACCCACCTTGCTCCCCACGTGAACACCTGTTTGCAGGTAGCCAAAGAGGGTCCACAGCAGGCTTCACCTCTGTTCTCACTCCCAAGGCAGACCAAGCAGCAAGAACAGGTGACACACAGCACTGGTGACCGTGTCTCCTCTCTACTCATGCCTATTCTCCCATCAGACTTGGCTTCTTCGAGGGCTGCCCCAGTCCTGTCCAGGCCTTACCTGGCTCAGAGCAGATAATCCCATGCACCTCCCACCCTGAATCACACGGCTATACCCAGCACATGCTACAGAGGCCCAGCACACTCTGGGTCACATCCAGAAACTCTACAGTAGGAGAGGGGACATGCTGTTTCCCAGGAAGGGCAGCTGCCCAGGCCTGGTCATTCTCAGAATCCTCCAGTCAAAGGCCAGGCACAGCCAGCTGGGATCGCCATGCTTCGCTCTCACCCACATAACTGGCCTTGCATCCTCTATGGGAAGAGACCCCTCCACACAGCCACAAACCCAGACATAACAGGACAGGACAGGCTGGGCGCCAGGGAGGCCAGCCAGATCTCCACACAAAGGCTCTGCTCTTAAGCAGGAGGCAGCCTCAGGGGCAAAAGTTTCCTGAAGCAACTCAGGTCAGGCCTCACATACAGGAGCCCCAGAGGCTGCAAAAGCACCAGCTCAGCTAGGCAAGAACCCAGGGCCACATCCTTCTGAGACCCAGACTCCAAGTGGGG